>NW_004524745.1:5294607-5298550 GCF_000260255.1 Octodon degus | reverse complement strand
AAGAAAGAAAGAAAGAAAGAAAGAAAGAAAGAAAGAAAGAAAGAAATTGGCAAGCATCAACATTGAAAATAAAATTAAAAAGAGAAAATAGAAAATGACAAGATACAGAATCAAAATACAACCCACACCCCAAGCCCACCCAGGATAAGCCTGGATCACAATGAGATAGGCAAAATTAGAAGTCAAACTCTAGAACTGTCTGAAATGATAGCAACAGAAGTTACAAAACAAATGGGAAGTCTATAGAGAAAATAACCTCTTATGTACAGAATGAAATGATAATTAAAATCAAAGATGGTAGAAAAGACAGAGATAAAAGAATACATAAGCTTAGAAAAATGATGGAAACAAAAAATGCCCAATATAGGGGAAAAAATAGAATCAATGAAAGAGATCCAAAATAAAACCTGACCAATCAAAACTTTCATTGAAAGTATATACAAGAGAAGTTATAAAAAATTAAAAAGAAGAGAATCAATAAATTAATTTGAAAAATTAAACATTAACTGCTGCTTTCAATAGACCAGCAGAAATGAGCAGTACTATTAATCTAACTATCTTGCATTTATATGTACAAATACAGGGTTGGCCAAATAGCTCAGCTGATTAAAGGCAGATGCAGGGACTAGGAGTTTGATCCCCTGGTCTGCTCTGCCAGCCTTGCCCCCAAGGTGCACTGGGGCAGCAATTAAGACTGGGCATGGTGGTACACGCCTGTAATCCCAGTTCTTGGGAGGCTGTAAACAGGAGTGTCACTACAAGCCCGACCTATGCAATGAGACCCTGTACACCCTGTCCTAAATACAAAAATAAACTTATATATACAAATATATATTTTCCCCTTCTTTCTTTTGTCTTTATACTCATCAGAGTTTTTCCTTCCTGTTGAACAAATTCTCTCCCTTTCACAGTATCTATTGTACTTTGAAGATTTTACTTACTTTTTCAGGTAGTCACACTAACAAGACAATTTTATATCTCGTGTGTGTGTGTGTGTGTGTGTGTGTGTGTGTGTGTCTGTGGCCAGCTCAACCCACTCTGGTGATGGGGCTGGTATAGCATGTAGTGCCAGAGATCTAACCACAGTCCCTGAGCTTGCCTAAGCTTGCCTAAGCAGTCACTTTAGTCTGCTGAGCTATCTACCCAGCCCCAGTTTTATATAATTTCTAATGTTTGCTTTTAACACTTTGTAATTTTTTAAAATAAAACTGTATGGAACAGAATGAATGAAGAAGAGAATAAAATTTCAGATATTGAAAAGAGAATTTCACCTAGTGAAAAAAAAGATCTTTTTCATGTACATGTTACAGGGTCTCACTGTGCAGCTCAGATTCATAGTGATCCTCCTGTGTTCAGTCTTCTTAGTGATGGGACTATAAACATTTACCACCATACCTGGTCTAAGATATTTTTAAAATGTCAAGGGATCTTTTCTATTTATTTTTTTCCATAATGTTATTGATAAACACATAGCAATGACACAGTTTCAAATCAAATTGATAGGACAGTATCACTAATTAACACATGGTATGCATTCTCCCTAGTGATTAATTGCTGTACAAGATGCGGATATGATATCTTAACACCATTAGAACAAATCACTCTATTCATTAAGAGAATGTAACTATATAACTATTGTAACCACTTTGAATACACAGATACAAAATGGACATTCACCTGTATCCCCTTTTTTGGCTAAGTTCCATTATTTGAATATTATAGGTGTGTAAACTCAGCAAAATATTCTAAAAGAGTCCAGTAGCCCATAATAGTATTGGGTCTTCTGTTTCATTGGCAATGTCAGAAATTGTTGACCTGAGTCCCCTACAGCTCAATTTAACAGCATGGCTTTATTTCTTAT
This sequence comes from Octodon degus, assembly GCF_000260255.1. Lineage (NCBI taxonomy): Eukaryota > Metazoa > Chordata > Mammalia > Rodentia > Octodontidae > Octodon > Octodon degus. The sequence continues at coordinate 5,296,689 of NW_004524745.1, read as the reverse complement.
ATTTCGTTTTTATACTTTTCTGCTGGATGGTTAAGACCAAGGTAAAGCAAGACCTATGCAACAAGAGTTGTAGCTTTTTGGTCTGAGAAGGTCAGTGAAATGCCCTCAGGATTTGTCCTATGATCCTGTACCTCAGATTGTAGAACCTTTATCAGTGCAGCCATGTAGATGAGTCACGGCCATTGCTTGGCCAATGTGCTCTCTGTGAAAGCCTGAGAGAGTGTCTTCTCCCCATGTGACTCTCCTTAGGCCCACTCTATGTCATCGATCACTTTCCTCTTTGGCCCCATAACCTTCTTGATCAGAAAATTTGGGACACTACCGAGGTACATGACGTTACAGTACAAGTTCTCATATGTCCTGAGTCTTAATTGACCTTAGAAGGCTAGGGCCAAAATGATGGCTTTCCTTGTATCCCTCCTTTTTCTCTAATTTTGGTCTGCAAACTTAGGTTGTTAACCATCCAGAAGACAAGCTTATTGTTATTATCATACAACTTAGGCTTTTAAGCTTAACCTCACTATCTGTTTGCATGTCAAACATTTTAGGTATAATATAAAACAGGTATTTTTCATCAAGTAGTGATATGTTGAACTTTAAGTCCCTACAGAATATAATAAAAAACATTTAAAAATTAGAATATATTTTAAAAATATATTTTTAAAGCAAGACAGTCCCACAATATTCCTTTTCTTGTCTCTTGCTTTCATTCACCACCTCCTACTTTTTGAACAACCATCTACTCGAGAGACATCATAGCAGCAACTGGCGTGTTGTGACAAGCAGTTCATATTCAGAAGACCAGAAAGACAGGCATTGAAGCATGAAACTACTATTACAAATTACCATCTGCAGTGCAGTAGCTTAGTTCACAGGTATCAGCATATATAGTTATCAGGGTGAAAATCTTTCCAATTAACTGCTAGATTAAAAAGTCTTCTGAAGATTCTCAGGATCATTTCCTTGCCTATCTTCTACATATAACTGTATGGCTTGACTTATTCGTGTTTCCTAGCTCTTCTCCTTTCCCTCTTTTGATTAGTTAGTCCTTGAGATCCTGCTTTCCTTTTACTTGTATTATACACTTCTATTTCTATTTCTTCTTTTGAGTTCTTATACAAAGGAGATGATACAATGTTTACAAATGTGTGTCTGATTTATTTCACTTATGAGTATATGTTCAAGTGGCATTCACTTTAATATAAAGGCTTCGAGTTTATCATTCTTAATAGATGAATAATACTCCATTGTGTAGAAATATCACATCTTTTTCAACCATTCCTCAGGTGATGGGCATCTTGGTTGTTTCCATGATTTGGCTATCACAAATTGTGCTGCTGTAAACATAGGCACACATGTATCCCTATGATATGTTTTCAGATCCTCTGGGAAAATTCCCAGTAGAGGAATAGGTAGTTGAAATGGGATTTCCAGTGCCACTTTCTAAGGAGTTTATGTAGTGATTTCCATAACGGTTGCACTAGTCTACATTCCCAGCAGCAGTGGAAAACGTTTCCTTTTTCCCCATAGCCTCTCCAACATTTGTTGTTGGGTGATTTCGTTATGATAGTCATTCTTTCTGTGGTGAGATGATATCGCAATGTTGTTTTAATTTGCATTTCGCAGACGGCTAGTGATGTGGAGCATTTTTTCATATATTTATTCACTTCTTTAATTTCATCCTTTGAGAAGCATGTGTTCATCTCAGATTCTCATTACTGGATTGAGTCTTTAAATTTTGGACTCCTAGTGTTTTTAGTTCTTTATGAATTCTAGAGATCAGTCCTTTGTCTGAGTACTTATTTGTCATGATTTTTCCTAATTTGTGGGTTGCCTTTTCACTTTGTTGATAATTTCTTTTCACATGAAAAAACTTCTCAGGAAGAGCAGGTCCCAGTTGTTAATTCTTTCACCTGTTTCCCATGCGATTTGATTTCTGTTCATGAAGATTTTGCCTACCCCTATGTCTTCAAGAGTTCCTCCCACTTTCTCTTCCAGGAGATTTAGTGTCTCTGCTTTAATGTTTAGATCTTTAATCCATTTTGACTTTAGTTTAGTGCATGGTGATAGACGTAGGTCAAG
>NW_004524745.1:5264836-5286981 GCF_000260255.1 Octodon degus | reverse complement strand
TAGTTACATTCTCTTAATGAATAGAGGGATTTGTTCTAATGGTGTTTGTAAATAGGATATCATGTCCGCATCTTGTACAGCAATTAATCACTGGAAGAATGTATACCATGTGTTAATTATTGAAACTTTCCTACCAATTTGATTTGAAACTGTCTCATTGCAATTTGTTTATCAATAAAATTATGGGAAAAAATTAAATAAAAATAAAAATAAATAAATTAATGAATTGTCAGTATAAGTCGTGCATTTCTGTAACAAAAAATGAAAAGCATGACTATGCAAGTGACTTAAATCCACTCTACTACTAGCAGGAAAACTATTTTTTTTTTCCAGGAAAAAAGAAAGTGAATATTCACAGTTAGCACTCAATTATATGATGCAAAGATCCAAATTGCAACAATGAATGAACATGCTTCAGAGAATCTATGTATTCTATGTATCTGACAGTAAAACTATAGACAAAATGCTAATTAGAACAAATTGGTCTTTACAATATCAATTCCTTTAAAAAATTACTGATTCAAAATATCATATAGTCTCCAAAGTATAAGAACTCAAAAGAAGAAATACAAATAAAAAGGTGTAACACAATTAAAAGGAAAGTGAGAACTTAAGGATTGGACAATGAGGAAAGGGCAAGGAGAAAAGCTGGGAAGCATGACAGGGGCACAGCCAAACATTTATACACACAAGATAGGTAAGGCAATGATCCTGAGAAACATCAGCAGGTTTTTTAAACTAGCAGTTAATTGGTAGGATTCTCACTCTGACTAACTATATATGCTGATACCTGTGAACCAAGCAACTGCACTGAAGATAGCAATGTGTAATAGAAGGGTCACTTATTGGAATGCCTGTTACTCTGGTCTTGTAAATATGTACTTCTTGTCATGACATACCAATTATTACCATACTGTCTCTCAAGTAAAAGTTTTTTTTTTAAAAAAAAAAAGGGTAATAAATGAAAAAAGGACACAAGAAAAAAAAAGTCGCAGGACTGTCCTGCTACAATGCTGTATATGGTTAGATTTCTAAATTTCTGTGTAAAAATATGTAAATATTTATTCATATTCTTTAAATATTTCTTATTCCTTAAATTTTTATGTCCATATTCTGTAGGGACTTAAAGTTTAGCGTATCAGTACTTGATGGAAATTACGTGTTCCATGTTATGCCTAAAATGTTTGATATTCAGACAGATAGTGAGGTTAACCTCAACTGTATATGTTGTAGGGTAATAATAAGCTTCTCTTCTGGAGGGCTAACAACCTAAGTCAGCATACCAAAATTTAGAAAAATAGAAGGGCTGCAAAGACAGCCAATATTTTGACCCTAGCCTTTCAAGGTCAGTGAAGAATCAGGACATAAGAAGAACCTATACTGTAACATTATGTAACTCAGTTGTGTCCCAAATTTTCTGATCAAGGAGATTATGGGGCCACAGAACAATGTGAATGATGACGTAGAGTGTGTCTAAGGAGAGTCACATGGAGAGAAAACATTCTTTCAGGCTTTCACAGAGAGCAAATTGGTCAAGCAATGGCCATGACTCATCCACATGACTGACACTGACAAAATATCTACAAAGTGCAGTACAGGGTTACAGGATAAATCCTGAGAGTAGTTGACTGACCTTATCAGATACAAAAGCTACATTTCTTGGTATATAGGTCTCACTTTATCTTGGTCTTAACCATCCAGCATAAAAGTATAAAAACGAGGTATATAAAGTAAAGCCATATTCATATGCTGAGCTGTGAAAGGTTCAAATCAACAACTTCTGCAGATAACCCACTACTATTATGGAATGCTGGACTGTGTTGGATTGCTTTGCTGAACTCATGCACCTATAGTATTTAGATGGTAATGGAATACCCATCTCAGACAGGACTAAACAAAACAAGGGGATACAGAGGAAAGACCATTTTGTATTTGAATATACAGAATAGTTAGGATAGATAAACAGCTATTTTTTCTTAATTCAATGAGAGGAAAGATTTGTACTAATAGTGTCTGGACAGGATATCCTGTCTGCATCTTGTACTATGGATAACCACTAAGAAAATAACAATGTACAATGTATAAATTATTGAAACTGTCCTATTAATCAGCTTTGAAACTGTCTCATTGCTATTTGTTTCTCAATAAAATAAAAAAGTCAATGAGCCCATAGAAAATAATTATATAAATAAACAAAAGAAAAATAAAATAAATAAATAAAAGTAAAATTAAAAAATTACTGATTCTACCAAGAAAATACAAACCATAAGACTGTAAGTAAATAGTAATTGTGTTTAGACTATTAGAGTGCAGATTATCTTCAAGACCACAAACATCTTCCTTCACTGCTGTTTGTATTCTGCTGGGTTTTGATCCTTCTTTGGGTCATGACCTGGATCATTTTCCTCATCTCCTTCCTCTTCCCCTTTCTCATTGGCTTCTTCACCTTTTTCATCATAATCATCCTCATCATCCTCAATGGCTTCCCCGGTGAAGTACAGCACCAATCTTGGTATTATATGCTCCTGTCTGAGGTGACTGATTTCAAAGTCTGCAGCAAGGATAGCTTCAGCCACAGCATTCAGATCTCCACTCTCAGGAACCTCAGGAGGAGGAAGAAAATTAAAGAAAGAATCCTTGGAAACTGTTTTAGTCACAGTATAAACTGTCCCACATCCCATGTGCTTCTGCTTCTTGTAATAGTTTTTAAACTGACATTTTTTCCCTTTTTTCCAATCTATTTGGCACTATGTACAGCCCATAATTTCTGGTCCAGAAAAAGAAAAGGGATCAGAATCATCTGGTCTAGATCTCATCTGACATGTGTTTGTCAACACTTCACTTGTGAAATATTCATTGGGCTCAAAGTGAAGTTGTAGGATAAAACTCATAGGCTGGCTGGCACCTGAGAGTTTCACTTTAATGTCCTTCAAACACTTCAGAATAGGTTCATCATGTTCCTGAAACATGTCACTGAGAAAGTCAACATTCTTAAAAAGTCAACCAAAATTCAGGAATTCCTTTAGGATCTTCTTTTTCTTCATCCTTTTTTTCCATTTTCAATTTTGGCCTTTGCTTTCAACCACTCTGAAATCTCATCTTCCTCATCTGGTTTCCACTCACATTCTTCTTCTGTAGATTCATAAAGTACATTAATGATCTCAAATCACTTATCAAACAGAAGTTGACAGAAAACAGCATACATCCTTTCAAGGTCATGAACTTCCTCATAGAACTTAGCTTCTACATGCGCACATTTAGCTTGAAGGTTTTTGAGAGCACTCATTTTCCTCTGAACTACCGTAGGCACACTTTCAATGCACCCTTTTGGTAAGTCTACCAGATGATCAAGCCTCTTATGAAGGGCTGCAAGAATCTGAGGATTTTGCATCCTCTGCACAGTCAACTGATGCCCTTTGATTTTTGTTTCTTCACCAGTTTCTTCTTCTACTTTGTCAACATTATCCAAATTTTTTCAAGTTCAGACTGTTCTTTGTTGCAATGTCTGCCATGTTGTGTGTAAGAATTCCAAATACCAGTAACTTGTGCGGGGAGTTGGGTGAAGGAGCTAAGCAGGGAGTGACTCCAGAGGCCAGTGGTGGGAGGAGCAAGAGGAGGCTTAGCGAGCAGGTGGCTCTAAAAGAGCAGGAATAGCTAATTAATAATGGTTTTTATATTATCTATATTTATCTTCAAATCTGTTGCTCAAACTAACAGATATACAAGATTGGGAAAATAATTGAATGTTGATGCTTGCTTTCAAAAAATCTTCAGTTTTTCCTTGTCTTTTTTTGTTTTATTTTAAAGATAGTATAGTAATCAATAAAATATTAGGAACAGTACACATTTAGAAGACCAAGATGAGTCATTCAACCTTGGGTTTTGTATTATACATTTCTGTCCTCGATGTTGTTGTTCAGATCACAGATATCAGCATACAGAGGTAGCCAAGGTGAAAATTCTAAACATTAACTGAATCTTTAGTTTACAGTTCACCATTATACTGTCCCATGATAAAATTTGTTAAAAATTTCAATTTATTAATTTTATTTATTTTTTTGTTTTTGTTTTTTTGCATTTTAGGGAAGGATCTACAGGGTGTTCAGGGTCTCAATACTACATCGGACTCTTAGTGATCCACCTGTTTACAGCCTCCCAAGAGTTGGGATTACAGGCATGCCCCCATGCCCAGTCTCAATTGCGGTCTCAGTGTCCTAGGGGCGGGGCCAGCACTACAGTGGAGGGGGTGTTGAATCCCCCCACCCCCGCACCCTTATGCCTGCTTGCAGGTGCTTTAATCCATCGAACTATTTGGCCAGCCCTCTTAATTTTATATTTAAAGTGTATTGTAACAGCCCAGAAAATAGAGCAAGTATTAATATGTTTGAATATCTATGGTATTTGAAAAATTAACATGCATTATTTTATTTTGTTTTTAATCTTTTACTCATTTATTTATTTGGTACAGGGTCTTGCTATGCAGCTCAGTCTCATAGTGATCCTCCTGTCTCAGTTTCCCAGCCCTGGGATTTCAGGTTTGCTCCACCACACACAGTTTCAGTGGCAGGTGTGGTGTGCTGGCACAGAATGTGGCACCAGATATCAAACCCTGGTCCTCGAGTTTGCCAGACAAGTGCTTAAACTACAGAGCTACCTTCTCCTTCTCAGCCACTATACAGTATTTTAATATTACCAGTGATTATGTTGACATGACAATAAATTTTACTGGTCTTCCACATCATTGCATCTATTGGTCACTTCACAAATAGTGAAAGGTATGGTTTCTTAGAAAGAAGCTTTCTTGTGACTTCAATGCAAAAGTATAAATCTTTTATAATTATTCAAGAATACTGTTATCAAAGACTGTCAGGACAATTTGGTAATATTTTCACATCAATCAAATTGAAAGCATTTCTCAAAATTTAGGAATAATGCTATGTTGTCATAATTATTTCAACTCCCTGGAAAGTAGATGTTCCTTTTATTTATATGTCTGCTTAAGCACATACATGGAGACTTGTCTCAGTCCATTTCTCAAAATCCTCAAATTATAATCCTTGAAACATCACTGTTGTTTCTTTTCTCTTGTTCCTTGATATATCAATTTCCTTCTTTTCATACTAATGTATTTCACTGTGATATTAGACTTCTTTCCTAAACAAATGACAACCATTATTGACCAATCCTTTTACGTGTGTGCATGTGCGTGTGTGTGTGTGTGTGTGTGTGTGTATGTTTGGTGTGTGTGTGTGTGTGTGTGTGTGTGTGTGTGCAGGGTCTCACTAGGCAGCTTGGACTCATAGTGATCCTCCTGTTTTCAGTCTCCACAGGGCTGGGATTACAGATGTGCAGCACCATGTATTGGACTTGCTTGCTGGCTCAGCATGCCCAGGGGAGAGGTTGGCGCAGCATGTGGTGCCAACCATTGAATCCTATCCCTTGTGCTTGCCCAAGGAAGTGCATAGTGCACTAAGCTATCTTGCCGGCCCCTTTTTACTTTCTCACTTCAATATTTGTAGTCCACTGATATCATTTTTAAAATGCTTCTTCCATGTTTTATCTTTGTCCATTGCCATTTCCACAGCAACTTAAAACCACTCTGAAACTTTCTTGGCTTCTGATGTCTCTTCAATTCTGTTACTTTGACTGTCTTTCTTTCTTTTTTTAAATGTATTTAGTGAAGGGCCTACAGGCTCACACTACACGAATTGGACTCACAAGTGCTCAGATTACAGGTGTGGGCCACCACACCCAGGCTCACTTTCTTACTTTTGTCTCAGTGTAACCCTGGGAGGAGGGAGGGCTGGGACAGCATGCCACAAGGGATCAAACCCCAATGCCTGTGCCTGGCTAAGCAAGCACTTTAATCCACTGAGCTATCTGGCCAGCCCTTCAACTTTCAATTATAATTATACAAGAAAATTTCACCTTCCATAAATACTTTCTAGCTTTGAGCATTCACACCTTTCCCTGCTACCTGTTGCTTCAACAACCATGTCACTTTCTTTCTAATATCCTTTTTAAACAGATTGCCTTGATGTCTTCAAAAGTTGCTTTTGACATCATTTTCTGCCACTAAAATCATGGCCACAGGAGTGGGAGAGCTTCTGGCTACCCTGTGCTGGTGGCACCTGCCAGTCCAAGCCCAGGCACAATGTGGGTGAGACTCTCTTCTACTCCCTTGGGAGCCCCCCACCACTCTGCACTACTCCCCCCCACACCCCTCCCACTGAGTGAGAATTTCTGAAGTGTTCTGGGGACCCTCAGATGCAGCCTTAATCCAAGCCTGGTGAGTGTGTGTGAAAGCTTCCTCTCCCCCCTCCTACATCTTGTCCTCTGCAGACTCAGCTCAGGCCTGGCATACAGGCCTGGGGTGAAACCCTGCAGATGCAGTACCTGCAGAGAAAGTAGGGAACATAACCACCCAGCTAGTCCAGGAGCAGAACATCTTGCCAGAAGGGCACAACAGGGTCACTCCCAAGAGCAGCAGGAGGAAGGAACTGAGCACAGAAGCCAGATCCAAGCCAGACACAATGGATAAATCCAAACTTTGTAGATCTCCACCTGAATTTCAGTAGGTGTTAAGGTTGTAACTGCACCAAAGCTCTACAAAAAAGGTCAGAAGACAGTGCTACACAAAATGACGACATGAAGGAGCAAAATGCAATCTCAGGCCTCAAGCACATCTATAACAAGTGCAGAGGACACTAACACAGAACAAATTGGGAACCACACATCTGAAATCAATGAATCAACAGTTTCTGAAATAAAGAAACAACTGCAGAAAGGCATAGAGGAACTCATATTGGAAATGAATAAAGAAATCCCTGAATTAATAGCGTCTGCAGTAAAGAATCAAATGCAGAAACATATTGAGGAAACCGAATGCCCACCCAGAACAAGTGCAGAAGACACTAACTCAGCTCAAATGTATAAATTAATAACGTCGACAGTAAATAAGAAACAGCAGAAAGTTATAGAAGAACTCAGAGCAGAACTCTCTTATAAAATAAAAAAAGAATTCTCTGAATTCAAAGCATCTGAAGTAAATAATCAACTACAGAAACATAGGGAGGAAACCCAATCTGAAAAAAATACTGCAGTACAAGATTTAATAACTGCTTCTAAAGAAGACAGTGATAAAAAAAAATAGAGGAGATAAGAAAAATGAAGGATTCCTTGAATGAGCAATACAGGAAAGAAAGAAACTGCATGAAGCAGAGTCAAAAAGCTATAGAGGAACTTAAAATCTCAATCAAAAACTTGAAAAACCATTTGAGTGGAAGTGAAGACAGAGTTTCAGATCTTGAAGATGCCGGTGCACCTAGCAAAAAGGTAAGAAAAGATCTCTCAAAAACACCTAGGATACAGGAAAAAATAATGCATCATTCCAATATGATGCAAAGATGAACAATGTGAGACTAATAGGCATCAAAGAGAAATAAGGAGTCAATACAAATGATATAAAAAGAATATGGGCAGAAGTAATAGCAGAAAACTTCCCAAATATGAGGAAACAATCTGACATTCAGGTAACCAAAACATGTGGAACACCAAATAATCTCAACTCAATTAAAAATACACCGAGACATATAATAGTCAAGATCCCAGAAATTTAGCACAAGAATAATATACTAAAAGCCATTAGTGAAATGAATCAGATCACACTCAAAGGAAAACCCATCAAAATTACTGCCGACTTCTCTTCACAGAACATGAAGGCAAAAAGAACATGGAACAGAATACTTTATATTCTCTAAGAAAACAAATTCCAGCCCAGACTACTATACCCTGCAAAACTCTCTTTCAAATGTGATGGAGAAATGAAATACTTCCATGACAAAGAACAACTAAAGAATTTCATGATGAGAAACAAACCCTACACAAGCTCCTCAAAGATGTTCTAGAGAGGGACCAAAATGATCAGAACTCCACAAATGAGATCAGAAGCAACCAACTAAATAGGGCAAACAATTAAACACAGGAGAAAAAGGAGTAAACAACAACAGGTAAATAACAAGTCAATCATAACTTAATACATCTCAATTATAACCATCAATGTAAATGGACTCAACTCATCAATTAAGAGAAATACACTGACACACTGGATTAAGATACAAAATCCAAAATATGCTATATACAAGAAACACATTTAACTCATAAAGATATTCATAGGCTGAAAGTCAAAGGATGGAAAACAGTGCTACATGCCCCAGCACCTCAGAAAAAAGAAGGGGTAGCAATCTTATTCTCAGACAGTCTCAACTTCTAACCAAGTATGATCAGGTGAAATAAAGAGGGCCACTGTACACTGGTTAAGAGAAGAATTCAAGAGGAAGAGGTAACACTCATAAATATGTATGTACCAAACACAGGAGCACACAACTATATAAAGCAAATCTTACTTGACATGAAAAATCTAATATCCAAAACCACAATCTTAACAGGAGAACTTAACACCCCCTTATCCCCAAAAGATAGGTCAACCAGACAAAAACTTAGCAAAGAAATAACAGAACTGAACCACAGCTTCAAGCAAATGGACTTGGTGGACATATAGTGAGCATTCCACAGAAACACAGCTGATTACACATTTTTCTGAGCTTCACATGGGTCATTTTCTAAAATTGACCACATACTGGTCCATAGGTAATGCTTAAGTATATACAAGAAAACAGAAATTATCCCATGTATATTATTTGACCAGAGTGCAATGAAACTGGAAATAAATGACAAAAGAAACCAGAAAAAAACCCAAAATATATGGAAATTAAACGACACCCTACTGAACAACAAATGGGTCACAGATAAAATTAAACAAGAAATACAAAAATATCTACAATTCAATGAAAATTCAAGCACAACTTATCGGAATTTATGGGATACAATGAAGCAGGTCTCAGATGGAAATTCAGAGCTGTGAACTCACACATTAAGAAAACAGAACAGGAACAAATAAATACCCTAATGCTGCACCTTCAACAACTAGAAAAGGAAGAGAAACCAAAGACAGAGCCCAGAGAAGGGAAGAAATAATGAAGATTAGAGTAGAAAGTAATACAATAGAGACCAAGAAAACAGTTGAAAGAATTAATGAAACAAAAAGCTGATTCTTTAAAGATTAAATAAAATCGATAAGGCCCAGGCTAATTTCATCAAAAAGAGGAAAGAAAAAATTGAAATACAAGCAATAAGGAATGAAAGGGTGTAATTACCACAGACCCAGTCAAATTCAGAAGATTATCAATAGCTACTTTAAGAATTTTTACCCTCACAGAATAAAAGACACAGAAGAAATGGACAAATTCCTAGAAAGGTACACATTTCCAAAACTGAATCGACAAAATATAACCACTCTCAATAGCCCAATAACAGCCAATGAAATACAAGATGCAATAAAAAACCTACCAGCAAAGAAAAGTCCAGGTCCAGATGGATTCACAGCTGAATTCTACAAGAAATTTACAGAAGATGGAGTCCCTATACTCCTCAAACTCTTTAATGAAATTGAAAAGGAAGCAATTCTCCCAAAATCATTCCTGCAGGCAAGCATTATACTGGTTCCAAAACCAGGGAAAGACGCAACTAAGAAAGTGATTACAGGCCAATCTCGCTTATGAACATATAAACAAAAATCCTTAATAAAATCCTAGCAAATAGAATACAGCAAATCATCAAGAAGATCATACACCATGACCAGGTAGGATTCATCCCAGGGATACAAGGATGGTTCAATATTTGAAAATCTGTAATTGTAATACACTATATCAGTAGAGCAAAAACTAAAAACCACATGATCATCTCAGTTGATGCAGAAAAGGCGTTTGACAAAGTTCAACACTCATTCATGTTCAAAGTCCTACAAAAAATTGGAAGAGATAGTCTCTACTTCAATTTGGTAAAAACCATTTATGAAAACCCAATGGTAACATAATTCAAAATAGGGAAAAACTGAAATCTTTTACTCTTAGATCTGGTACAAGACAAGGATGTCCTCTATCAACACTCCTATTCAATATAGTTCTGGAATCATTAACTAGAGCCATAGAAAAGAGAAAGAAATAAAAGGAATAAGAATAGGTAAAGAAGACGTTAAATTATCATTATTTGCAGATGACATGATACTTTACTTGGAAGACCCAAAAAACTCCACCACGAAGCTACTAGAATTAATACAGAAATTCAGTAGCATAGCAGGATACGAATTCAATACCCAAAAGTCAATGGCATTCCTCTACACGGATAACAAACACACTAAGAGTGAACTTAGAGAAAGAGTACCTTTTACAATGGCACCGAGGAAAATGAAATACCTTGGAATTCATCTAACTAAAAAAGTCAAAGACCTTTTCAAGGAAATTTACAGTACTCTTAAAAAAGAGATTGTAGAGGATTTCAGAAAATAAAAAGATATTGCATGCTCCTAGATAGGCATAACCAACATTGTGAAGATGACCATACTCCTAACATTGCTGTACAGATTTAATGCAGTCCCTATCAAACTACCACCAACATGCCTCACAGAGGTAGATAAATCATTTCTAAAATTTATTTGGAACCAGAAAAGACCTAGAAAAGCAAAGGCAATTTGCTAGACCTAGAAAAACAAAGACAAGGCAGGAGGCAGTACAATTCCTGACTTGAAATTATACTACAAGGATACTGTGATAAAATCAGCATGTTCTGGCAACAAAATAGACCTGAAGATCAGTGGAATAGATTAGAAGATGTTGAAACCCCTATGAACACACTCAGTCACCTTATCTTTGACAAAGGGGCCAAACATACTCACTGGAAGAAACATAGCCTGTTTAAAAAATGGTGCTGGAAAAGCTGGCTGTCCAGATGCTAAAAACTACATCTTGATCCAGATCTATCACCATGCACTAAGCTAAAGTCACAATGGATTAAAGATCTAAACATTAAAACAGAAACACTAAATCTCCTGGAAGAGAAAGTAGGAGGAACTCTTGAAAACATAAGGGTAGGCAAAGTGTTCATGAACAAAAATCAAATCATATGGGAAATATTTGAAAAAAGTAACAACTGGGACCTGCTTTTACTGAGAAGTTTTTACACGTCAAAAGAAATTACCAACAAAGTGAAAAGTCAATCCACAAATTTGGAAAAAATCATGACAATTAAGTACTCAGACAAAGGTCTGCTCTCTATAATTTATACAGAACTAAAACACACTAGGGCCCCACAATTTAAAGACCCAGTGCAGAAATGGGCATCTGAGATGAACATACACTTCTCAGAGGATGAAATTAAAGAAGCAAATAAATATATGAAAAAATGCCCAACATCACTAGCCATCCATGAAATGTGAATTAAAACAACATTGAGATATCATCTCACTCCAGAAAGAATGGCTATTATAAACAGATCAATGAACAATCAGTGTTAGAGAGGCTGTAGGGAAAGTAGACTGCTGTTGGGAAAGTAGACTGGTGCAACCGTTATGGAAATCGATGTGGAGACTCTTTAGAAAGGTAGGACTGGAAATCCCATTTAAACCAGCTATTCCTCTACTGGGAATTTTTCCGGAGGATCTGAGAACATCATATCATAGTGATATATGAGTGCCTATGGTTTTGGCAGCACAATTTGTGATAGCCTAATATTGGAAACAACCAAGATGCCCATCACCTGAGGAATGGATGACAAAGATGTGGTATTTGTATATAATGGAGTATTACTCAGATATAAAGAATGATAAACTCAAAGCCTTTATATTTATGTGGATGTCACTTAAAGATATACTCATAACTGAAATAAACCTTACACACATGTGTCAATATCGTATAGTTTCCGTAGTATAAGAATTCAAAAGAAGAAATACAAATAGAAATGTATAATACAACTAAAAGGAAAACAAGAAAGTGAGGACTAAACAATAAAAAGAGAGCAAGGAGAAGAACTAGGAAACATGACAGTGGCAAGCCATACAGTTATATGTAGAAGATGGGTAAGGCAATTATCCTGAGAATCTTCAGAAGATTTTTGAATCTAGCAGTTAATTGGAAAGATTCTCACCCTAACTAACTATATATACTGATACCTGTGAACTAAGCTATTGCACTGCAGATGGTAATCTGTAATAGTATTTTCATGCTTGGAGTGCCTGTCATTCTGGTCTTCTGAATATAGGTTGCTTGTTATGACATGCCAGTTGCTGCTATGATGTCTCTCGGGTGGATGATTGTTCAAAAAGAAGGGGGTGGTTAATGAAGGCAGGAGACAAGAAAAGGAATGTCGTGGGATTGTCCTGCTACAAGGTTGTATATGGTTAGATTTCTGGACTTATGTGTAAACATAACAATTGTATAATCTTTATGCCTATTTTTAAAATATATTCTAATTTTTTAAATGCTTTTTCATCCCAATCTGTAGGGACTTAAAGTTCAACATATCAATACTTGATGAAAAATACCTGTTCCATGTTATGCCTAAGATGTTTGGTATTCAGACAGATAGTAAAGTTAAGCTTAACAGCCTAGGTTGTATGGTAATAACAATAAGCTTCTCTTCTGGAGGGCTAACAGCCTAAGTTTGCAGACCAAAATTAGACAAAAAGGAAGTCCACAAGGAAAGCCAACATTTGGGTCCTAGGTTTCCAAGGTCAATTAAGACTCAGGACATATGAGAATTTGTACTATAATGTCATGTAACTCAGTAGTGTCCCAAATTTTCTGATCAAGGAGATTATAGGGCCAAAAAGGAAAGTGATCTATGATGTAGAGTGTGCCTAAGGAGAGTCACATGGAGAGAAAACATTCTCCCAGGCTTTCACAGAGAGCAAATTGGTCAAGCAATGGCTGTGACTCATCCACATGGCTGACATTGACAAAGGATCTACAATCTGAGGTACGGGATTTCAGGATAAATTCTGAGGGGATTTGAATGACCTTATCAAGTCCAAAAGCTACAACTCTTGTTGCATAGGTCCTGCTTTACCTTGGTCTTAACCATCCAGCAGAAAACTATAAAAACGAAGTACAAGTAGTAAAGCCATGGTGTTATGTTGAGCTGTAGGGGACTCAGGTCAACAATTTCTGACATTGCCATTACTGTTATGGGCTCCTGGACTCTTTTAGAATATTTTGCTGAGTTAACACACCCATAATATTCAAATGACAACTTAAAAAAAATAGGGGTTACAGATGAATGTCCATTTTGTATCTGTGTATTCAAAATGGTTAGGACAGATATATAGTTGCATTCTCTTATTGAATAGAGGGATTTGTTCTAATGGTGTTTGTAAATAGGATATCAAGTCCGCATCTTGTACAGCAATTAACCCCTAGGAAGAACGTATGCAATATGTTAATTATTGAAACTGTTCTGCCAATTTGATTTGAAACTGTCTCATTGCTATTTGTTTCTCAGTATAGTTATGGAAAAAAATTTAAAAAAAAACATGGCTACAAAGCGAGCCATCTTCTGATGAATCAAGTCTAAAAAAATACCTTAAAATCCAAGTATTAAATTCCGTTACATATCTTTCCATATTTTTCACTTACTCTTTCCTTCTGAATTTGATACTGTCCTTTATATTTGACCACTGCACTATTGTTTCCTTTCTATTTTCTTAACACATACATATCACCTATATGTGTTAGCCTTCCTAGCAAACTTAGACAAAATACATGAAATAAAGCAAGCATGGTTTACTCTAGCTCATGGCTATTGAGGATTTTTCTATTGTTAGCTATCACAGAGTGAAAAAGAAATATATTTACATTTGTTTACTTAAGCTTTTTATTTTCTGTGCTTTTGAAGTATTGTCAAAAAAAATTCTTCCTACTTCACATATTCTGAAGAATTTCTCTTATGCTTCCTTGCCTTTTTTAATAATCTCAAGTGTTATGTTTAGACCTTTAATCGATTTTGAGTTAATTTATATAACTTATACATGAACAAGTCTTTGTTCACTTCTGTTTATGTGCATATTCAATTGATCATTATGTAATGCCTTTCTTTTTTCTTTCAATATATTTGACGTAAACACTTTCATCTGAGATAATCATCGAAACTCTAGTCTTCCATCTTCATGGAATGTCTTACTCCACTCCTTCACTCAAAGACTATGTATGTCCTTAAAGATTAACTGAGTTTCCTGTAAACAATGTACAGTTAAGTCTTAGTTCTATATTCATTTGATTGCTCTATGTCTTTTAAATTGGTGAATGCAATTCATTTACATTCAAGGTAAGGTGAATGCACAGTGCAATATTAAATACATTTACTAACTCATTTTCTAGTTTTATCATTTTTTCACATTTTTACAATCTATCTTTTTAGTCGTTATTTAGTCTATTTCATTTTGCACTAAAGGTTTTTGTTTTCCAGTTATCACTGAAAAAATTCACGTTTGACTTTCAAAATATATTTTGAAATAATAGCAATATTGCAAGAGTGTAAAGCTAAGGAAAAATAGAGATAAAAACTATATCTGTTAATCTGAACAACAAATAAAAATAGATAACATGTCAACCATTATTAATTAGCTACTCTTTTTTGGAAATCTGTAACATATGCAGTGTTGTATGTTACACTGTTTCAGTATTTTTTTTCTGTATTTTATTCCTGCTTTTGTTTTTACTCTTCAGAATTAAATTAAATTAAATTTAAAAGGAGAGATAAAGGAAGAAAAAAGAGAGAAAGAATGTGGCAATAAAAATTTGTTCATTTATATTTTATTCTGCCCAAATTTTGAATTGTTAGTATTCTTTTCTATATTTTCTATATTGCCTACTTCTTAATATGTTAATATACTTAATATTTTTTATTGGTTTATTTGCTAATCTCCATAGTATAAGCATGTCATCTATTTACAATGTTTATAGTATGAGAACAATCTAAAGCTGTGTAGATAATTAGTTTAACAAATGCATTTTATGCCTTCCCCAAATTTCTATTTCTATTTAGTATTTCCAAGATTTCTCAATTTCATTTAGTATTTTTTTTTTATTGGTGAAGTCTGGTAGTATATATTCTCTCTGTTTTTGTGTAGGACAATCTTAACCCACTATAAATATAGGCTAGATTTACTGGGTATAGTATTTTTTATGAGAAGAATATATTTATTAGGGGAATCAAAGCTCCTGTCCAAGAGAGGGACAGGAGGGGGACCCAAGCGGGTGGCCCCCAAGAAGCTGTCTCTTCCATGGGTTTTTATAGAGGAAAACCATGCTGTGAGGTGGGCCTAAGCTGGTGGAGAACATGGGAACTCACTTAGGTGGACATTAGGTGGGACAAAGCTATGGTCAACCAATGAGATTACAAGCACCTTTGCTCAGGTAAAATTGATTAAATCCAGTACCAAATGGGGAAGCCAGTCACATAGCAAGCGACACGGTCTCTTCCTGTTGTGAGGTTGGGTTAGTGACTCATTTGGGCTCTGTCAAGGTGATTGATACCCATTTAGAATATCAATCCCTGATGCCCATCCCTAGGGAAGTATGTAGCTGTATGTTTCCTCTTTTGTCTTGAGGTGTGGCCCATATGGGAGTCTCTGTCTTCCAAGTTACAAAGTCTCTTTGTTTTCCATATTGTCTCCTTGAGGGCTTGGCTCTGACTGACTGCCTATAGTATTTTCATCTAATTCAGCTGCCTGCAACATTCCCCCCCTCTGAAGAAGTAACCTGAACTGCCATGAGAACCCTGAACAATGACCGCTGTGGCTTTTTCAGGTTGAAAGGGGTCATGGCTGTGAACCACCAGTCAGAGATACTCTCCAGAGGTTCTATCTAAAGGCTGTCCATATACACCAGGAATTTTCATCTTGGGTAGGTGTATAGCATTGAATCTGGAGGAGATAAACCAAAGAAACTATGGAACATGCATGGGCCAAATAAGAATGTCAACAGGATAAATGATTTTCATCAAGTAGACAATAATGACTTCCTATAAAAATGATAAAGATAGGGTCCAGGAGACCTCAGAATTTTACATAATATTTATTTGATATCTTATATTTTGGCGGAACCGGGGACTGAACTCAGATCCTTGCATTTGCCGGTCAAGCGCTTATCCTACTGAGCCATCTCCCTGGCCCTTTTAATAAGGATTTTTTTTTTTTTGTTCCTCGAATGCCTTCAGGGCACTTTTGGCCAGCGGGAGAGTTGTGAGGTTCGAACTCCAGCAACTTGAGGCTGACAGCTTTGTGGAAGCAGCCACTTAAAGGCCTGAGCTAGGGCCAGGCCCCCGATATCTTATATTTTGAACAGCTATTGAGGAATTAGAAGGATCTGGAATGTTCTAACCTTTTAAAATTTGTAATTATAGAAAGACTAGTCAGAAACTTTTTGTGTGTCTATTAGCAGAGATCTCTTAAATATGGGGTTTAATCCTTTTTTTATTTTTCATAACAGCTGGGTATTATCTCAAATAAATATGGAAAACACTGAGTACTCTCCAGTGGACAAGGGGGCCACTGTCTGGGTAACTGACAAATCTTCATTAGCATCTATTAAATGCTAAATAGGTTTTCTGGCAGTTACCATGGGTTTCCTCAGGCTGAGAGGCAAAGACCCACCACCACTTCAACCTGAAACTGCTGCTGACTCCATCATGAACACTTTCTTTTTTCCTCTTTAGCAACTTTGGACTTTTTTTGCTTGAAATGTCCCTTCTCTCTGTCTGGATCCAGGGAAGCATAACTTTTTCCCTGTTTCCCAACTGGCCTTCATTCCTGTAGGCTGCTACTATCACTATTCTCATTTTCTGTCTATAAATCCATTTTGTATTCTTTCTACTATGAAACACCTCAACTCAGAAAAATTCATTCCTGCAAACCCTTCTAACTTCTGAAGCTTGTGTCAGATACCTTGGACCCACTACGAAAGATATAACTTTTTGGTTTTAAGGCCTGAAGGCAGCCCTGCCCAAGGAATGTGAGGGCAACTTCTCCTGTAGTGGATTTCCTAAGCTATGATTAGACTGATAGAGGAAGCATCTTTGGGGCAATCAGCCCTGCCCAAGGAGCATGAAAATAGCTTCTCTTGTAATATAGTTCCTCTCTAGCCACTGCGGACATTTTTTTAAAAAATATATCCAGAGATAGTAAGCTCTGGATATATTTTTAAAAGATTACTTTCCCACTTTCCTGTCAAAAACAGGAGTAGAATTTTCAATGATCTTCACAGTAAGCCTATGAAAAATCATTTACTGATGGGGCTTCTCAGTAAAACTTATGAAGGTGTGGGAGCTACCCTAGAACTTCTCCTTTTCAGGATTTCAATCCACTAAGGTATTTCACACTGAACTTCCAGTAATTTGTCAATTAAGATTTAACTATTCATAATGATATTGGATCCAACTGATGGCTCTTGATCTTAGGCTGCTCCCAGTAAGTGAACCTGTATTCCTTATTTTGACCTGTCTTTCCAGTATTGAGGGAGAGTAGTTTGTCTTGTGATTTCAATTTTTTGCTGGTCCTCAAAAGTTATTGTTTTTCAGTTCATTCAGGGTTTGTTACTGGTACATTTTAGGTATGCATAACGATCAAATTTATTTTATGCCTTATGGCATTTGTGCCTTTACATGATATATTTTGATTCTTCTTTTTTTCCCATTCTCTCCCCTCTTTCTACCACTCTTACCCTCTTTATTTGCACAAACTTGCTCCCATTTTTTTCTTTATCATTTCTTTTCTTTTTCCTACCTTCTTTTTTCCCTTCCCTTTTCATATTTCCCCTTCCTATTTAAACATTTTCTTCCTGTTTCACAATATTTATCATACATTTTGGTCATTATTTACACTTTTGGATTCTCACAAGGAAGAAACAATGCAGGATTAAAATATGCCATTTATCTATAAACATCTTAAGTCTCTCCTTCTTTATGACTGAGAAGTACTCCATTGCATACATAAAATACATCTTCTTTACCCATTTTTCTACTTATGGGAATTTGGGCTATTTCCAACATTTAGCTATGAAAACTGTACTGCTAGAAACATGAGTGTATCACTTTGGTGTAATGCTTTTAATTAGTTCAAGCAGATACTAAGAAGAGGAATAGCTGGATATAATGGGATTTGCATTCCTACAATTTTGAGGAATCTTCACACTGATTTTCATAGTGGTTTCAACATTCCCAGCAACAGTGGAGAAGAGTTCCTTTTTACCCACAGCCCCTCCAGCATTTGTTATTGGTTGATTTCTTGATGGTAGCCATTCTTTCCAGGATGAGATAGATTCTCAATGTTGTTGTAGTTAACATCTCTGGAATGATCAATTACGTTGACATTTTAAAAATATAATTATTTGCTGTATCAGTTAGGGTTTTACTAAAGGGACAGATATAACACAAGATGTACAAATGTATAAGAAATTGCAAGATTGACTTATAAGTGTCAGCCACAGAGCCTGATAAGGAAGTGTAGAGAGGGTATCTGCATGCCGGAGACTGAAGGATTCAGTCCCAGGTCTGGAGCTTACTGCAATGTTCCATGCAAGTCCATCTCAGAAAGCCAATGGGTCTGTGATAAAAGGCTGGTGAATCTACACCAGAAGGCTGAAGGATTCAAGGTACAAGCTGAAGAGCCTCCACTTAAAGCTAGATGTCCAAGCTGACTGAGCAGACTGGAGCTCCTCCAAGGAAATGGAATGCTCTATTCTTTCTCAATTCCTTTTGATATTCTTTAAGTGATAAGTCACTCTTGGGTGGGGTTTTGATTGGGCACTGACTGTATCGCCCAAATAGAAAAGTACCAAGTCTTCTCATCCAGTACCATGGAATATCATCCATTTAATTTGTATTTCTTTTATCAAACTTTTGAATTTTTCTTATATGAATCTTGTATATATTTTGTTTGATTTAGGCTTATGTATTTTATTTTGAGGGATACTAATATAAATCCTATTATGTTTTAATATAGAATAATGATTTGCTTTTTTATTTTAAACGTGTATCCTGAAATCCTACTTCTTTGTTTCAAGAGCTGTGAGGATGCACATGCATGTGTTTGTGTATGTATGTATGAATTCACTCAGATTTTCTTCAGAAACCATTATGACTTTTTTTTTTGGTACCAGAGATCAAACCCAGGACCTTGTGCCTGTCAGGTAAGTGCTTATGTTGCTTAGTTATCTCCCCAGTCCTGCATCATGATGTTATTATAGATGCTAAATTAGATAGAAATAAATATATAGAGAGGGACTGGTCTCTCAAAGAAGTCAGTAGAAGAAAATAAAGACATCAGAATTATGGCTAGAAGCTCATCTGAAGAAGGTCAGGCCTCAAGATAAAGCTGCGCTTCTAGAATAAATCCAGAAAACAGGAGGTGGGCCTTGGTGGGAGGGAACTGAGGGAGGAGAGAAGAAAGGGGGCAGAGGTTCACATCAAATCCGGATTAGTGCAGCATGCACTAGAGGTTAGTCAGGGTGGTGGGGATGCAGCACTGGCCTGGACTGACCCTATTGCCACTCCAATGGGGTGTGAGGGCAAGGTGGTGGCAGCAGATGGAAAACATTGATCAGCACAGCATCCTCAGCCTTCACGTTGTCACCATGAATTGTAGCATGTCAATCCACACAGGGTGTCTCAGTTGAAATTTCAGTTGAAATATAGCAAGATTCCACTAAAGAAACCATATCCTATTTGATTTTAATAACACCTTAGGTTTCTGTCTGCGACAGTTGCTCAGACTTTCATTGTTTTTAATGACCCGGACAATTTCAAGGAAATTGAAATGACTTATAAGGAATGACTATAGTATTGGAAGATCATTATTTTTGGAAAGTCATTACCATTCATTTCATCAGAGAAACTTGACCACCATGTGCTCTGGCATGTTGCACAGCAGCTCATTGCTTGATATTCAGGTTCTTTATGATCACTCTCCAACAATGCGTCCCTGAAATTCCAGAGGGTGTGGTGTCTCCCAGCATGTTACAGAGTAAGAACTGTATTGGAGCTGTTACCAAGCCCTCTCCCAGTAGAGCAGGAAGTGTGTATATATGGAATACTGTAGCCCAGATGACAAAAGAATGAATAGAAATCACCTTTTGTACATCAAGCTGTGTATTTATTCTCCTAGTAGCTACCACACAGGAGGTGGAGCTCAACTTAATGATGGTCAAACACTGGTACATAGCTCAAGTAATGGACATATTGATCAATAGCATACAGTAGGTAAACAGCTGATATGCTTAGTTTGGAGCCACACTCAGTTCCAGATGCTGTGCCTGCTATTTCCAACTACAATCCATGTTTTTATGAATGAAAACAACCGAAATGCAACTATTACTCCTTTGTAACCAGCCCAGCAGCCATCCTTCATGAAAACAAGAATTAATTCATCTGCTATGTGAGGGCGTTCACCACCACCACCTCCACCTCCTTCATATATACACATATCTCAATCTAATACAAATCCAATTACTGTTACAGTGTTGCAAAACCTCCCTTCTGGACGGATTGTTCCAAGAGCTTTATAAATTTTTCCACAAATTCCAAGCAATCTCTATGGACCTCTGAGTTCTATTTATATTAGACAGACATCTCAGAATTCATCAGAAAGACAGAATCCTCAGAGCATACCACAGCAGACCTCACCACAGGGCCCAGTGCCTCACTATATCCAATACCCTTTACCTATTAATCAATACCAACAAAACTATCAACCTTCTCAGTATTCTCCTAAGCAGCAACAGATCCCTCAGTCAGCCTAACATTCACTACCTCCTTCTCAGTGTCATTATCCCTTCAGATCCCCACAGCATCAAGTGAAGCTTTACCAGTGAGGCCACCCATGTTCCCATGTGTTTATGCCACCTTGTTCTTCAGCTACTCTACCACACATGTATAAGCAAGGACTTCCTACTTATCAGGAATGGGGAAGTTGCTCAGTAGCCTAGCTCCCATACACATCATCTAACTTTCCATAAAGAAGATAGAAATTACAGTAGAACCTTCCCAAAGACCTGGAGTAGCAATTTCCAGCATTCCTTCACCCATCGATAATCAATCATCTCCACAGAATCAGCACTCACTGTGCAGAGCCATCACACTATCTTCAAGTTCTCCTTCAAGAGGGATATCTAGTCAACCAAAATTTCCATTTAGTGTTAATCCTGTATAATAACACATATACACAGCCACATGGACCTTCACGTTGTCCATTGACAACTCCTTGGGTGATACCAAACCGAACTACAATGTTTAACCTTACTGTAGGCTGAGCAACAACTGAAAATCTTTTAAATTTAGTGGGCCAAAAAGAGTATTCTGCAGCAGCAGAAACTATTCAGTGAATTTCAGTAATACAAGGCTCTGGGAGAGAATAAAAAAGCTGTAAATATTAGAAGAGTTCTAATTCTGGATCAGATGATTACGACTATGCACAAACCTTGCTGTTGTGTCACTGAACAGGGATGGACAAGTTACCAAAGTCACTGAAACTGCTAGAGTGATTGAAAGCTGAAGCTTATGTTATAGACCATAAGACAGCTCAGAAGAGTCAGCTTCATCACAGTGATACCCACACTGGGAGAATGATAAGATTGATAAATATGAACAGACAACCTCAGATAAATATTGACTACTCTGAAAGAAGTTGACCTTTTTCAATCAAGAGGTCAACTGAGTTGAACAAATTGAAAAATTGTTAGTACTGAGTTGACCTCTTTCAACCCAATCAGTTTTGATCCAAAATCCATGAATAATTTTTATGACAACATAGAACCTGGTCCAATTGTACCACTAAACCATATAAAATAATGTCTTAGACCCCTAAAAAATTGAGAGAAAACCCTGAAGAATTAGTGTAACATCCCAAGTGCAGGCAGATATCCATAACAACCAGGCAGCAGCTGCAGATGAGCATCTATCAGGTTCCACACTGAGTCCTCGGACATGATCCCAAGATGAAGACCATGAAGGGGATCCATGGAATTGTGAGAATTACACTTTTCTCAACCACTCAGTGTAATAGAATATGTGCCCCCCCACAAGCCAGTTTACTTCAATTCATTAGTTGCTGAGGTAATAGTCCCTGTTCCAGTTCTAGTTACTTCTGTCTCTTAAAAATAACTAGACACTGTGATGTACATTATATAAACCAATCCTCAATTGATAAGCCATTCTGCTTCTAGGTTTCTTTTTTAAAATTTTTTAAATTTTTTAAAATATTT
>NW_004524745.1:5241420-5263071 GCF_000260255.1 Octodon degus | reverse complement strand
CTTAGATAGAGTTATTACCTTAGCACCAGGTCCAGATCTATGAAGTTCAGATTCCTCCAGGTGGGTGTTGTTTGGATCTGGCTGCTGTGCTCCACTTCTTTCTGCTGCAGGTGTTAGAGTTGAACCCTTTATGTCTCTCTGGCAAGATGTTCTGCTCCTAAATCAGCTGGGTGGGTCTTGCCTCTAGCCTCTTTGCAGGAAGTTCTGCTGAAGGGTTCCATTTTGGGCCTGCAGCCTGGGTCAAATGAGGATCCCCAGGCCCTGGGGCATCTCATTCACTCACCAGGCCTGCGCTCTGGGTCTATTTAGGATCCCGCAGGCCCTCAGTTGTCTCACTCACTCGCTGGGCCTGCGCTCTGGGTCTATTCAGGATCCGAAGGACCCCCGGTCCTCTCACTCACTCACTGGGCCTGTGCTCTGGGTCTCCATTCTGCTTCTATAATTCCTATTTTCTTATCTCAATAAGCCAATAAAGATTAAAGCCTGATATTCAGAGAATGATCCTGATCAATGCCCATTGACATTAAGTAAATCAGCCTCCAAAACTTGTCTTTTCTGATTTTGTTCTTGCCATTTCACCAGCACTGAATCCCTGAATATTATAAGATGTCATGGTACACTTGAATTCATAAGGGCTTCTACTGGGTTTAAAATGAAACTTGGAGTACTGACCAGAAGCAGAGGAAACCTTTGGACTATCTTCAATGGCTCATCCATTTCATTTCTTATTCCATGGCAGTCGGAGGAATGGCACCAAAGTTACTTTGCTCACAACAGGAAAAATGGGGCAATCTTTTCCTTTTCTGTTACCTCACTGCAACGTGAGAGGTAGAGAAGGATACCTGAACCTGGAAAAGTCTTGGCTCTGAAAGAGTATACATGGAGAAGTCAACAGCTGCTCTGTGGAATCCCACTCATTAAAGTTACAGCTGAACAGCCCTTATTTTTAAAAGTTGAACCTTGAAATAAGCGCCAACAATATGCTGTATATAGGAAAACCATTTAACTCAAAAAACTTCATAGAATAAAAATTCAAAGATGGAAAATAATACACCACATGAAAGGAACTCAGAAAAAAACAAGCATAGCTATTCTGTTGGCAGACAATATGAACTTCAAACCAAGAATGATCAAAAGTGATAAAGAAGGCCACTATATACTTATAAAGGGAAAAATTCAAGAGGAAGACATAACAATCATAAATATGTATGCAACAAATATAGGAGCATCAAACTATATGACAATTATTAATAGATGTGGAAAACCAAATAAGCATTAACACAGTTGTAATAGAAGACCTTAATACCCCATTGGCACAAAGAAATAGATCAACTAGGCAAAAAATCAGCAAAGAAATATTAGAATTGAACCAAACTTGCGAACAAATACACTTAGTAGACATTTTATGGAGTGTTTCACCCAATCACATCAGAATATACATTCTTCTCAGCTGCACACAGGAAATTAGACTATCTCATAGAATGTGCTAAGTAAATGAAAAGGTATTGAGATTATCCCATGTATATAATCTATCCATAGTCCAATAAAATTGGAAGTTAATGTCAAAATAAACTACAAAGAACTTCAAACACACATGGAAATGAAATAACATCCTCCTGAACAAACAATGGGTCACAGATGAAATTAAAGAAATTAAATAATATCTACAATCAAAAAGAAAATGCAAATACAACTTACCAGAACCTGAGGGATACAAAGAAAGCAGTCCAAAGAGGAAAACTTTAGTGGTGAATGTTCACATCAGGGAAACAGAAAGAGCACAAATGAAAAACCTAATGCCATACCTCAAGCTTCCAGAAACAAAAAAGCAAGTCCAGCCGAAAGCCCAAAGCAAGGAGGTAATTATAAGGATTAGAGAGAAATTAATGCAATGGAGACCAAGAAAACAATACAAAGAATTAATGAATCAAAGAATTGGTTCTTTGAAAGAATAAATAAAATTGATATTAACCCTAGCCAACCTTACCAAAAAAACAAAACAAAACTCAAATTCATGCGATAAGGAGCAAAAGGATGAATTCACTACAGGTCTTGTGGAAATTCAGAAGATCATCAATACCTACATTGAAAATCTTTACTCCCATGCAATGGAAAACAGAGGAAATGGACAGAATCTCAGAAACAATGAATTAACAAAACCAAATCAAGGAGGTAAAAAATTTTGAATAATCTAATATCAGTCAAAAAATTGAAAATCTAAGTAAAAATGTTAGAAACAGAAAAACCCAGGTCCTGATGGATTCCTGGATAAATTTTGCAAGAAATCTAGAGAATATTTTAAACCAATACAGAGTTTTACTTCATACTCTGTAATAAAATTAAAATAGAATCAATTCTTCCTAACTTGCTCTTGGAAGCAAGCACTATTCTGATAACAAAACCAGAGAAAGACTCAACCAAAAATGAAAACTACAGACCAATCTCCCTTATGAATATGGATGCAAAAAACTCAATACTAACAAAAGGAATACAGTAAATTATCAAGAAGATTATACACCATGACCAAGTGGGATTCACCATGAATACAGGGATAGTTTAACATATGCAAATCAATAAAAGCAATACCAGGACCTGCGGAGATAGCTCATTGGCCTAAGCACATGCCTAGGAAAGCACAAGGAACTGGGTTTGATCTCTGGTATCACATTCCATGCTGGCCCCACCCTGAGCCAGCCACTGAGTCCAGGCATGGTGGCACATGCCTGTAATCTCAGATCTCAGGAGGCTGAAACAGGAGGATCACTACAAGTCTAAAAATAAGTAAATAAATGTAATACCATATAACAGAGTCAAAGGGAAAAAAAATCACATGATCATCTGAGTAAATGCAGGAAAAGCTTTTGATAAAATTAAACACTCATGCGTTAAAAAACCCTACAGAAATTCAGAATAGATGGTTTTTACCTCAATCGGACAAAAAACCATCTGTGACAAACCAACAGACAACAACATACTAAGCGGACAAAAACTGCAAACGTTTAGTCTAAAATCAGGAGCAAGACAAGAATGTCCACTACCACACTCTTATTAAATATAGTTCTGGAAACACTAGCCAGAACAATTAGACAATAGAAAAAAATAAAGGGAATAAGGATAGAAAAGGAAGAAGTGAAATATCATTATTTACATATGACATGATACTCTACATAGAAGACATCCAAAACTCCACCAAGAGACTTCTAGACTTAATAACCAAAATCAGTAGTGTATCTGGATAGAAAATCACACTAAAAATTCAAAAGCATATCTTTACACTAGCAACAAACTCACTAAAAGAGAAATTAGGGAAACCACACCTTTCATAATAGCATCTCCTAAAAAAAGAGATACCTAGGAATCAATCTAACCAAGGAAATGAAAGACTTATACATTGACAATTACAGCACTCTGAAAAAGAGATCAAACAGAATAGGCATTCCTTACTTATGTAATTTCCATCGAATTATCTGGCCATCAGATATATCTCTCAAATACTTTCTTCACAATCAACTTATGTTTAATTAAAAAACAGTGACAAAGTTGCTATCTCTGCATTAACTACTCACTTGTGTTATAAAGTTCATAACAGGACTAAATTAATTTAAGGGACTTAAGGCTTTCCAATACATTTTCCCAACTTAACAGTTTCTTGGTTTAAACAGACAGAAAGTTAAAATATCATGCCAATTAAATATTTTCTGTTAAATAACAATAGATTTCCATTTTTCTACATTTTAATGTGGCAATACAATATATTAATACTAAATTTATAAGATAGGAAATACAAATGGATAGAATTTATATAAGTTACATGAAATTTATTTGGTAATGTTTATGTGCAAGGAAATGTAATTTAAAGTGAAAATGACAGTGTTTCTATTACTTTGTTTCATGAAATTTTGTATACTTTCCAATGTTTTTTTTCTGTCACTATTTTGTATCTTGCTGGGGAGATGGCTCAGTGGAATAGGTGCTTCCTTGGCAAGCACAAGGGTCTGAGTTCAATCCCCGGTTCCGACAAAAAAAAAAAAAAAAGTAAACAACAATGTTAAAAAAAAGAAAAAGAAAAAGAAAAGATATCAGTCACTGTAATTCCTAATGAATAGGAAAAAACATATTCCCAAAACAGTTATACAGATTCAATGCAATTCCAATCAAAAAACCATTAACATACCTCACAAATCTAGGGAAAACATTGCTAAAATTAATGGAACCAGAAGAGAACTAGAAGAGCAAAGGCAATCCTGGGCAACAAAAGCAAGGCAGGATGAACCCTGCAGACCAAGACCAAGCCCACTGCATGAGTAAGACCTTCTGCCATGCTCTTGGGAACCCTCCACCCCTCCAGAGCCAGCCCAAGCCCACCACATGAGTAACAACTTTCACGGTGCTCTCAGGACTCCTCCAGACCCAGGCCAAGCCCAGGGCCTGCAAGTGTATAGGAGAACTTTCAAGCTCCCCTCCATCCCCTGGCCTCCTCTACACCCAGTCCAGGCCTGGCATACAGGCCTGGGTGAAACTCTGCCACTGAAGTCCCTTCAGAGAGACTAGGGGCCAGAACCACCCAAATAATCCAGGAGCAATACATCTTGCCAGAGGGGTACAACAGGTTCACTTCCAAGGGCTGCAGCAGGAAGAAGCTGAGCACAGCAGTCAGACCCAAGCCAGGCACAACTGGATGAACTCAAACTTAGTAGATCTGTACCCAAATTTCAGTAAGTGCTAAGGTTATAACTGCACCAAAGCTCTACACCAAAGGTGAGAGGACAGTGCTATATAAAATGACAAAGAGAAGGAGGAAAATGCATCTCAGGCCCTGAGACCACACAGAACAAGTGCAGAGGACACTAGTAAAAGTGAGGCAGGAAGTACCACAATCTGACTTGAAATTATAGTAAAATGCTACTGTGATAAAATTAGCATGATACTGGCAAAATAATAGACTGGAGGATCAATGGAACAGATTAAAAGAAACAACTACAAACACACTCAATCACCTTCTTTTGACAAAGGGGCAAAACATGTTCACTGGAAACAAGATAGCCTTCTTAATAAATGGTGTTGGCTTTCTACATGCTGAAGACTAAAATGAGACCCATGTCTATCAACATATGTTAAACTGAAGTCCAAATGTATCAAAGATCTAAATATTAAAATGAAAACAGTAAATTTTCTGGAAAATAAAGTAGTTAGAAATCTTGACATAGTGGTAGACAAAGAGTTCATGAAAAAACCAAACTGCAGTAACTGGGATCTGATATTGTTAAAAAGATTTGCACATCAAAAGAATTTATCAACATACTGAAAAGAAAGTCCACAGAGTGGGAGAATATTTTATCCAACTGTCCTTTAGACAAAGAACTTCTATCTATAATACATAAAAAATTGAATGAAAAGGGACCCTCCAATATCAAAGACCAGTCCAAAACAGCATGTGAGATAAATACACACTTCTCAGGTAAAGAAACACAAGTAAATATAAATATTGAATGAATATGTAAAAAATATCCAACATCATCGGTCATTTCAGAATGCAAATTAAAATATCACCGAGATTCCATCTCACTCCAGAGAGAATGGCTATCACCAAGAAATGAACTGATAACAAATGCTAGTGGGACTGTGGGGAAAAAGTAGCCCTTCTCCACTGTTGGTGGGAGGGCAGACTAGTACAAACATTGTGGAAATTTGGGTAAAGATTCCTCAAAGTGCTAGGGTTAGAAGTCTTATTAGACTGAGCTGTCCTCCTTCTGGATACCTTCCTAAAAAAATTAAAATCATCATATCACAGCAATGTATGTGCACCAATGTTTATAGCAGCACAGTTGGTCATGGCTAAGTCTTGGAAACAACCCAAATGCACATCAACTGACAAATGGATAAAAAAGATAGGGTATTTTTATGTAATAGAGTATTATGCTGCTATAAAGAAAGATAAATTTGAGGCTCTTCTAGGTAAGTGGCTACATCTAGAGATCATAGTCATAAGTGCAATATATCAGACTTGCATGTGTAAATATCATATTGTTTCCCTAGTGTAAGAAACTGATAAAGAAAATAAGACCCAAAATCTACAACAGATACTGTGAAAGGGCAAGAAACTGCTCAAAAAGAAAGAACAACAAGGGATGGGTTAAAGGGAAAAGAATATATATATATATATACTGTCTTACTATATATAGATTATATTATATTACCTATATATATATTAGGTAAGACAGTTGAACTACTGCCTTGTTTTAGTTCATAGGAAAAAAATGCTTATATTGCCCAAGAAATGTGTTCCTATATCTTGTAATCTGAGCCACTACTTTGAAGATAACAATATGCAACATATTAACCATTGTTAACCTCCTGTTGTTTTGAAATTCTGTATTATTTATTTTCTCTTTAAAATAAAAAAGAAACAAAAGTTGAGCTTTAAATCATGATGTTAAATGTTACAGTTTCTGCAGGCAAACTGTGAATTCCATAGCAGACTGATCTGATCACATCTCTCAGGGAAACTGAGGTTCCTGGTGCTCCTTCCTGCTGCTTCCCAGGAAGACAAGGATGGGAAAAAAGCATGCAAAATACATTTTTTTTGAAAAATAATAAGGGTATTTGTAATTTCTGCTGTTTTGTTGGTATTTTCAAACAGATATGCACACAGATATTTTATTTTTATTTATTTATTTATGTGTGTGTGTGTGTGTGTGTGTGTGTGTGTGTTTCTGTGTGTGTGTGGCCAGCTCAGCCCACCAGGGGGTGGGGCTGGCTGGCATGTGGTGCTGGGTGATTGAACTGCTGTCCCTGTGCTTTGCTAAGCTTGTTCTAAGTAGGTGCATTAGACCACTGAGCCATCTCACCAACCCCCACACAGATATTTTATAATGTGATTTGTAGCAGTCAAGAATGAAGTAGCCCATGCTCTCTGCTGGAAGGTACAGTCAGAGGCAGTAGGATCCATTTGGTTTATACAGTGATTCCTCAACCTGTATCAGCATGGGTAACTAAGACCTACATATGTCATATGAAATACATTTTTAAGTTACTAAATGCTTTTAATGGGCTTCTAATCTTAAAAGTAGACCTTATAAAGTATGATTTATAAATGACATTCTCATAAAAATATGCTTCATCACTAGCACAGTAGATGTGTGCCAAATGAGTCCATTCCAGAATTCCCTTGGAAATGCTTAGCGCAGCTGTGGTTCTTCAGAAATATTTATAGAAAAAAGTAAAGATAACAAAGAAATAGTTTTATCTATCAGACCCTTCCTTCCTCCTTCTAATTTTGAGAAGAATTCATGACATTGATAGCACAGAGAACACTTTGTTCTATAATCCTAATTTACCCAAAAAATGCTAAATGTTCAATAAATATTTGGACATGTTCATAAAATCATGAGGGGAAGAGTAGTTGGCCCACACCATGAAGTTGTACACTAAGTTACTTGGGGAAGCAACAGAGGCTAGTCAAGAAATATTACTGGGCTGAGTCTGTACCTCAGTGGTAGTGTATTTGCCTAACATGCACAAAGCTGGGTTTGCTCTTCACCCCCCTCTCTCCCCTTTCATACACAAGAAAGATGAGGACAGAAAAGTTTGAGACATGTTAAATTTAATGTAACCATTCCCAGATATCATATTGAATTTGTTCAGACAATTCAGGTAAAAGTAGAGCACTGTTAAACAGAACTTAGTGTTATCCATGAGGGTGCATCACTGAAAAACTAGTAACACATTCCAATAAGCATAGTTCACATTCAAATAGGAATTAGTAACCCATTTTGGTGACGATGAACAGTAATAAAGGTGACAGGTTTTGCGTCCTGAAGCATTTTACCTGAGGTTGTAACCTCAGGAATACCAGCTCCCTTCCATATGTACACACACCCTGTGCTGTCATTATATTCTAATTTAGCGGTAAAATCTGATAGACCTGGAAAGACAAGATCCACTTAACAGCATAATGAAACCAAAGGGACAACTCATCATAGTTTTCATGAACCTGCTAGCTTCACACACTTGCTACTGCTTTGGAAACAATATTTCATATATGCAATAACTCCCCAAAACATAGTCACTTGTTTCCCAGAGTGAGCGTGATTATGTAATGACACTGATAAAACATCTTTGAATGCAGTAATTATGGCAAAACTGTGAAAAGAATGGTGAGAAAGCAGAAGAGCTTAACAGCATGAGCAATGATCTTCAAAGGATTTTGTAACACTGGTTTCTCTCAGTCTCAAACAACACAGTGTTAGTCTGACTGTTCTGCAAGATACCTTTCCCTTTGTGTGGTTTCATATGTTGCTAGTGATGACCGGCCCCACTTGGTGTTAAGAAACAGCTTAAAGGAAAAAAAAAAATATATATATATATATATATATATATATATATATATGTTGGTGTTATGGCTAAAAGGGTTTACCAGTATCCACAGTGATAGGCTGAAGTGGTGGCAGTTAACTTGGCAGTCAGCAGTTGAAAATGAAACTAGTGTATCTAAATACAGTCTGATTCAGTGCTTTATTAAAACCATGAAGATAACCTTAAAACTTTAGTGAAAATACACCAAGGTTAGTAAACTGTTGTCATACAGTAGATGCATGACATTAGTCCCTTGCTGATATAGTCAACTGTAGCTTTCACCCGCCAGGAAAAATGAGGGAACAGTTTGTCTGCTAGACGTGGAGGCTGGCATATGAAACATCAAGGATAGATTTTGAATTTTGTACATATTAATTTTCAATTGTAGGTGCTTCATCCTAACATAGGCTATATTATTTTGAAAAGAACAAACAACAATTTGACACTGATAGATTTGATACATTTAATACATTGATAAATTTGATACATTTAATACATTGATAAATTTGATATATTGTCCGATATAGACTGCTTCTTACTTATGATCAGTTTTAGTAAAAATTCAACCAACTTTCAAAGTGCTTTTTACAAAGGATCTCCTAGTTAGTTTGGTTTGCATAAGCAATGTGGGATGGTATATTGGGGTGCTGGGGTGCCTGTGTTTTGGATCTGCTGGTACACTCCTTCTGGACTCTTGAAGTAGGTTGTTTTTCTTCAAATATATCTGGCTTGATGTAGCAGGTAACATGCAGACCTGACTACATGTTTTAAATTACATTATTTCACTGTTTAATGTAAACTTGGTTTTAGAAAGCATATGTGCCATTTTGCATAAGTACGCTGCCCCTTAAATTCTGGAGTTCTTAAAAAGTTGTAAGTGGTAACAGAGGAGCCGGAAGTTTTCTAAGTATGGTAAAATGTATTGTCTTAATGTTGATCTAGTTTGACAGAGAGTAGAGGCAGGAGGTTTTACAGAAATAAATGCATTGTAAGAATGTAGTTTTAGAACAGATTAATACTGGTGGAGAAAGTGCTGCTACCTTCCTCCCTCTCCCCAGAAGACATGAGAGTGTGGTAAGCAGTTTAATTTTTAAGGAGCTGGTCTTGAATTTAGTAGTTTTTAATTCTAAAACAAATCAATGTTTCCATAAATTCTGTCATTGGTTTTTCATTATTATTTAGGGTTCATATCAATTTGGTAGCAATTCAATTTTATATAGTGTTTTAAAAGGTAATTATAATGGCCTTTTTAATGTATTTATTACAGGGTCTACAGCTTCTCACTACACAGCTCAGACTCAGTGATCCTCCTCTTTTCAGCCTCCCACGCGCTGGAATTACAGGCATGTACCACCATGCCCAATCTTAATCACCCTCTCGGCGCACCCTGGGGTCAGGGCCGGCACAGCATGATGAGGATCAAACTCCGGTCCCTGTGTCTGCCTAAGCAGGTGCTTTAATCTGCTGAGCTATCTGGCTGGCCCTGTAATATCCTTCAGACAGTAAAATCAAGAAACAAGAATATAAGGAATAGAAGAATTGTCCTTTGAAAATATCCATGATGTATCCTGATATGTAAAGATGTCCCTTTAGTGTTAAAAATTGAATTATTTTCATATTGTATCATAGTCTGACCTTGAATAAGTCTGAGTTACAGTATTTGTCTGTATATCTAGAGAAACTAAAACAATTGAAATGTTACTTTAAAAAATGGAACAAATTGGTCACTGTCTGTGTTGCCCCCTACTGTATTTCTTTTGAAAGAATTAACAGCATTGACAGGATTTCCTGTCTGCTTCTTGTACTATGGATAACCACTAAGAAGATAACAATGTACAATGTACTAATTATTGAAAATGTCCTACTAATCAGCTCTGAAACTGTCTCATTGATATTTGTTTCTCAATAAAACAAAATTTTAAAAAACGAATTAACAGCATTTTCCTGTTGTGAAAGTTAATTCCAATAATATTTTCACATTAACCCAGGCATTTTTTCTGTATTACTTGCATCCCCAAAATATTTAATACAAGTGGATTTTTTATGGCTTGAGCATGGAGAGATGAAAAGAATGACAACTTTATTTTTAATTTCTAAAGCCATAAAAGATTGCTTTGTGGCTCACCAATTCTAAATTCTTACTCATAGTGACAACCAATGTCCATATGTTTCTCTCTACTATAAAAACAGTCTATCTGTTGTGTCATTAAAAGAGTAAAAACTGTTTTAAAAGATAAAGATGCAATTGTCAGTCCTACATGCTTCTCTAATGGATAAGGAATAACTTCAGATTATGTTGCAGTTAGCATCACCTGGTGCAGTAAGTCCAGACAGGTGTCCATTGCCCAGGTGAGTGACCCAAGCATCTGGACTCTTCCCTTCCCAAAATGCCTTTGTTCTTTCCAGGTACCCTTGCTGTGTGACTTGTTTCCCTATTGGATCAACATTAACTAAACACCTATATTTGTAACCCTATAAGCTGGGGCCAGTTTGACACTCATTGTTGCCACAAAGTGACATTGCTGTATAAATTACCCCTGTAATTTATTTGCTGTATAAACGGTTTTCAATGGCCACTCCACTGAGGACTCCTCCTGGAAATTTGGGAGTTATCCTTTTCTCCTATTTCCAATAAACCTGTCTTAACTTCTTGCATTGGCTCAAAACCTCATTTCTCAATATTTTAGGACCACGACTTTGGCACACTTTACATCTAACAGGTTGGGGAATTATATTGGAATCTCTATAAGCACAGAGCAAAACTTCAGCTAATCCACCATAGATTAGAAAAGAAATATTCCCAGTAGAAGATCATTTTAAAAATCTTACACACAGGTAATTCTTCAAGTCCTCCCATAAGAAATTATAATTAATATTTGTGCACTCATCAACAAACCTTGATATTTCTAAATATTTTGTGTATGTTATAGAAGATTTAAGCAATATCAAGGAATACAAATAGCTTGTTTCATTTACATATCACTTTAGGGTTCCATTTTACTGTTTAGTAGTCGTATGCATTGCCTTTTCCTTATCTGGCAGACTTCTGGCACTATGATGATTTTCTGTAATTTTCATGGGCTTGTTCAGTGAATCATGCTAGTGTTCTCTATTGCTGAAGAGTAAGTAGATGAGCCTAAAATGATTTCTAAATTTCACAGCCACAAGGTTTTTTTTTTAGAGTCACTTACATTTGATTAGATTTGGATAAATTGTGTCCTGATATATCTGGATTATCACATGCTATGATATGGCCCAGATCTTCTTCTATTTTTTCATTTTTAATTTTTTATATTTTAGGGAAGGGTCTACAGGGTGTTCAGGGTCTCACTACTAGATCGGACTCATAGTGATCCACTTGTTTACAGCCTCCCAAGAGCTGGGATTAGAGGGGCGCACCACCACTCCCAGTCTCAATTGCCATCTCAGTACTCCCCAGAAGCAAGGCCGGCACAGCAGGCCCAGGGATCGAAACTCCAGCCCCTGCACCTGCTTTTGGGTGCTTTAATCCTCTGAGCTATATGGCCAGCCTTTCTTTTCTTTTCTTGTCTATTCTTTTTTGTATCAGATCTTTTTGGACCTCAAATACCTGAGCATGACTGCATAAAGGGAAAGAGATCACTTTCTGTCCTTTACTATTGGTCAGACTCATGCTTGCAGCTGTTTAATCTTTCCAATGTGTTGTATTATATTTAAGAACTTGGGAAGTGCAGAGTTCACTGAAATAATCTCATTCCTTATGCATGACTGAATGTCCACTCCTTGCAGCCTTTATACTTGGTCCAGATGGGAATCCAAAGCACTGAACTAATGTACACTCTGAAATGTATCACACTTGCAAAATCTCTTGTGACTACCCGCTAAAGAAAAGAAACAGATCACATTTAAAGGAAAACCCATGAGAATAATGGCAGATTTTTCTTCACAAACCATCAAGTCAAGAAGAGCATGGAGCAAAGTACTTCAAGTCTTGCAAGAAAACAAATTCCAACCCAGACTGATCTATCCTGCAGAACTATCTTTCAAATATAATGGAAAAGTGAAATATTTCCATGACAAAGAACAACTAAAGAATTTCATGATGACAAAGCCAAGCCTACACAGACTACTAAATGATGTTCTAGAGAGATGGCAAATTGATCACAGCCCCATGAATGAGAATGGAAAGAACCCGCCAAATAGGGCAAACAATCAGAGGAGAATTAGAGGTATACAGTAGTAGTCTTTCAGTTATTCTTTTGTGTTCAGCAGCAGAACATTTCCATTAGCACACTCTACAAATGCACTTCTCTTCCACCCTATGTGTCATGATTCCTCTTGAGTCAACAGGGTGGATTTCAAAGAAATAGCTGTAGCTCACTTCCACAAGTGAAACCTAGCCACCGGTAATTGTCACAGTCATTATGCATGTCCACAATACATTAGAACTTTGTGTGATATCCTATCCTCAAACTGTTAGAAGTGCTGATCATTTATTTGCCATTCCAGTATTTATCTTATGTTTTACTCTTAGTGCTTCTTTGCTATCATGAAAACTTTTTCTTAGTTCAATTGTTTTGAAACATTTAATTTTTTGAATATTGCTTAATCTTAATTTTTGTTGTAAGAGTTATACTGTATCTTTGACTTATAATTTATTTAAAAAGACATTGTATGATATCTTCTCCTAGTATTAGAAACTTTAAAAAGTATATTTCCATTTTCTGTTGACTTAAAAAAAAACAGAGGCTTGTACCTATGTTATTTGCTTATTATTTCTTGCCTATAACTTGTAATATGAGAAACTACTTTGGCAATAACAATACACAATGTACTAACCATTGTTACTCTCCTAAAATCTTGTTTTGAAATTTTGTACCACTGTTTTTATTTTTTTTTCTTTCTTTAAAATAAAAATAACTGATGTCAATAAATAAATAAATAAATAAATAAATAAATAAATAAATATTAAAAAAAGAATCTCTTGTGGCTACCATCTCCCCCACTCTCCAACTTTTCGTCTCTTTTTTTTCCATTTAATTCACCTTGGGTCCAGTTTAGAAAATTTCTGCTCACCAAATGCAGGGGAAGAGTGAAATACAGTTTTAGAGACACAATGTGCTCGTCTGCCTCTTCTCTTTGGCATAAAAAGTCAGCAAGTTGCCTTGTATTCACCTGAAGCAAAGCACCATGCCAAGACTGGGTCTTGGGATAGTGTGTGACTACTATCACTCCACAATCAATCCAGGTGGAGTCTTTTGTACTTTTCCCCACTGCTAAAGAGACAAACTACCTAGTAAATATTATTTAAGAAATAGTATCTGTATCATCCTATGCATTTATGCTTACTAGCATGAGCATATTCACCATATGAGTACATCTTTGCCTCTCATCTACAACTTTTCATCTCTATATATAATTACCTTCTGAGTTTAATCCATTGCAACACTAAATGTCTTTGTGGGTAGGGGAGGCCACATTAACTTAGTCTGTGAGTGATTAAAATAAGTGAACAGTACACCAATAGCTAAGAAAATTGTGATTATCCTACTTATTCTATTGTTTAAATCATTTATTCTTCAACTAACTACTTCTAATGTCCTATTTTCTCTTACTGATAGTGGCCTATACATTTTCTATCAGTACTTTTCTTTCTTTCTTTCTTTTTGTTGTTATTTTAGTACAGGGTCTACAGGGTCTCACTACACAATTCAGACTCATGGTGATCCTCTTATTTTCAGCCTCCCAAGCACAGGGATTACAGATGTGTGCCCCTACACAGTTTCAGTTGTCTTAGCATGCCCCAGTGGGACAGGGCTGGCACAGCATGCCAGGGATCGAACCCCAGTCCCTGCATCTTCCTAAGCAGGCACTTTAGTCCACTGAGCTAAAGTGCCCTCTATCAGTATTTTTAAGTTACAAACATACAAAATTTTGTCACTGAATTTGTCCATGAAATTTGCCTAATGAAATATAGGTAATGCAGCAAGTAATTTCTGCCTGATCTTTTTAGCCTTCAAAATATGATATTCATTAAAAAATACATGCAAATATCTCCCAAATTTAAGTAAAAATAACTCAGACTTAAGCACCCTGAAAAAGAACACATTCTCTATTTCAAACCACAATAACCTTGTCTTTATGTTTACTGAAGAACAAGTCTTTGACTTAATGATGGCATTGCTTTCCTTCTCTATGTCTACAAACTCGTCCCCATCTGCTACTCCACCTACATCCTTCTTTCCTTCATTCACCTGAAAAGAAAAAGAAAGATGTTTCAACAGTATCTTTTTCTCATATACCCCAAATGATATGCAAATTAATATACTATAAAACCTTATGAAGGTAATCGTGCTGTATTCATTTAAATAAAACCAAGCACAAAGTATTTACCCCAGTAATCATCTACCCTGGAAAAACCAGACTATGTAGACAGTCATGTCCAAGAATTTTTAGTCATAACTTTGCAAAACCAAAAGTTGACAGAACACTGCCTTGTTCTGTGGAGTTGGTTAGAAATGTGTCAACAAAACTAAAGAAAAAGGAAGAAGTAGATGAATTATAAGCTCATTTTGTTGCACTGGGTAAGCAGGATATCTGACAGTTTAGACTGTCAGAATGAGAGAGAAGGAAGAGTTTGAGCTGTTCCAAATGTCTTTTGGTCTGAAAATTATGGAAAAATAGAATTTTCTTTAATAGAGATGGAGGAATCTGTGGTGAGAATTGATCTAAGAGTCATGGTGAAGAGAGAGGAGGATCAGGAGCTACTTGCTGCACAAGTTTGGATAACATTTCCGGACATGGAGATGTCAAGCAAATTAGAGCTATGAGTCTGAAGTGCACACAGGACTCTAAGATAAAGGCACCAATTGAATAATAAATGCTAAACAGTACTTAACGACATGAAATTAGATCAGCCTACCTAGACAGCAAAATATGTACAAATATAAACTGAAAATGGGATGTAGAAGACAGGAAAATAGGCAGAACCAAATGAAGGAAGGGGAAGAAGTTAGGAGAAGGGAACCTCAGAGTGACTACTTGGAAGCCCAGTTAAGAATGAGGTGTAAGGGAGGAGTGAGTGAAATCTTGAAGGTTTTAAAATGATGATCGATATGGTATGAAATTTTCCAAACAACTTTTTTGTCAGTTTCAATCAAAATTAGAAAAGATCTGGCACATGTGAAAAATAGCCTGAGATATCTAAAGTATTAAGCAATAGAATCACTTAATCTGTGTAAGTCTGAGCTGTGGCAACTTTTCTGTTTACAGAGTGCAGTGTTTCATCAGAATTTTAGTAGGGTACATGCAGAATTAGTAACTTGCTATAAATGAAGATCAATTTGTTTTCCTAGGTGTCATGTAATTACATAAACAGTGTGGTAACTATAAACTTTAGTTTGTAGTTCAATTGTTCACAGTGGTTGTATAATCAAAATTGTGATATCGTGGAGCATGCCTAGCATTACCAAAACTGCTTCTTAAGTAGTTGTCCCAGGTATTAGTATCAGGGATACTATAGAGATATCTGAAAATCTTCCAATTACTTTGAATGAGTTTGTACATGTCATTAGGGAGTCAGTGTATGTGTGTGTGGTATGTTTCATTTTGATCTCTTACCAACTATTTGCATATTGCTGTGGGAGAAAAATTGAGAATTGAATAATTTAATGACACTACATGTAAATACAGTGCTGCTTGAGAATTCTAGCTTCTTAATACACAGGAGAATCATTCTAGGTTTCCTAAGCAAGTTTTCATTTCCATTTTCTGTGGTCCCTGCTTGTTTCAAATCTTCAATCCTTCTTTACTCCCCTATTATGTCTCAAAACTAATAAATCCATATGATGCAAACTTCCTTCCCCCACCAAACTTGTACACCCAGGACTTACTCCCATTGATTCCAGCCCTTCCTATTTGTGTACATGATGGTGCTCTTCTATAAACAGTGTACTCCTGTGGCAATATTCTGGATGCCCCCTTATTCTAAGACTTCTGCCTCAGAATATCTTTCTTTCCTGCATCTTCAACTTCTTGCTTTTCACTGTCCTGTTCACATCACCATTTAACTTTCTACCATCTTTTTATTATTAATTTTAAAAAATCTTTTATTCATTTATCTATTTGCTACAGGGTCTTGCTATACAGCTCAGACTCGTAGTGATCCTCCTATCTTAGCCTCTCCAACACTGGTATTACAAGGGTGTGCCACCACACCCAGTTTCGGGTCCAGCACAGTGCACCTGGAGTTCTGGGGCTAGCATGGAGTACAGTACTGGGTATCGAACTTGGATGCTTGAGCTCACCAGTCAAGCTCTTACACCACTGGCCTATCTTCCCAGTCCGCAGTTTCTACTATCTTAAAAAACATGAACACAAATCTTCTATAAATCTACGTTTTCTTGCAGTTGCCTCCTATCATCCTCCTCTGTCTCAGTCAGCATTTTATCAAAAGTGATTCCTCAAGCTACATCTTCTAACTGCACTTCAGTTCACTAGGGGTCCAGCTCTGCTTCTGCCACACCATGGAAATTATTTATCAGTGAATTCTTTGTTTCTAAATTAACTGTTTTACTTTTCACGTAATTGAATACTTCAAATATTTGGATTTTTTTTAGTTAAACACTCCACTATTTGGCTCCTGAGGAATTACGTTGACTCTTCTAGTTTTCTCCTCTTATATCATGCATTCCTTCTCACTTTTCAGGTTTCTCTGCCTTTCCTGAGGTGCTTTTCTTCCAGGGGATCTTGTCTTAGGCTGTTGTGCTCCTCACTAATACGTTCTCCCTGGGCAGGCTCATGCACTGTCTTAGGCTAAAACTACACTGCTACTGATATCTTGGCCCATGTCTAACATTAACAGAAAACACATAAACATTAATAAACTTAAATAAAAAACATCTGCTGGGAGACAGAATCGTTATGGTACTAATATTCTTTCTATTATCATTAATTTGCAAATCCTAATAGGAAACAAGTCAACATAAGAGAAACATGGCAGTGCTCCAATTCTATCATAGTAAAATAGAATGTAGATGACTGGATTTTAAACTTCAAGATAGAAGTATGTATTATGGTAATAGGAGAAAGGAAAGAGTAAAATAAGTTCCTAATTTTTAGTTTTGCTTTTGTATTTACAAGTAGAGTAAAATAGGTAAATATTTCTATTTGGAGGTCATATCAAAGTTTAAATGTTTTCTCATCTTTTTCTTGTTTACAATATAACTTTGGCAGAGAAAAGAATGAGCCTACCAAGTAATTCATTAAATAATTTACATTCATTTCTAATCTTACAAGAATGTAGACTGAAACAAAACCACACATGATTACTTGTCACGGTGGAATGTATGGTGCATCCCTTTACCTGAATATTGCAGAGAAGTTGTATGGAATGTTTTTCTGAATACCACTGAAATCAGATTGGAATGTACTGGAACTACTGATTGAACTTTTATTTCCTTGGATCCTTCTAATGATCAGTTAGAGATTCATAATTGATTTGTAAGAGAAATATGAAAATTAAGTAACTTTAATAGAAAATCTCATAAATAAACTTTGAAGTGCAGCTTACCTCTTATGGTTTTAGAAATTCTCTTATTTGTCAAGAAAACATAAAAGCCTTATAAGCAATTATTTCTTTCCTTCTGTTTCAATCAACCTAAGTTTAAACATATATAGTTTTATCTCCCAAAATATATCTTTTAGCAATTGATTGACCCAACTTAATTTAATCTTATATAAGAAAATAAATGTTTGGTTTCAACTGTCCCCTGACAAGACAAAGACTGAATTAATAATGAGATAAAGATTATAGTAAGTACTAATATACTAAAATTAGAAAACAATAGTAATTGTTATTAAGGAAATGTTTTACTTCTTTTAAATTCTGCTATAATTGTTGAAATTACTGAGTCCCTTTACTAAACTATCTGGTTTGGATTCCTAACTTTACCATTACTAACTGCCCATTGTTAGACAAACACTTTCCAACTCTCTGCTTCAGTATTCTCATGTTTAAAATGGGTATAACAGCAACATGTGGGTCAGAGTACTTGTATTTTTGAGATACATCACTATGATCAAATAGATGAGGAAAATCAACTTGCAAATGAAAAGACTCGTTTTGGGCTCAGAGCTTCAGGCCTTTAGTCTGTCATCAACTGGCTCCATTGTCTTTAGGCCTGTGGTGAGGTCATGCAGAAAGGCATGGAAGCAAGGGTGGGGATGCAGATACCACTTCATGGTTTCCAGGAAGCAGAGAGAAGAGAAAGGAACCAAAGAGGAAGGAAAATATAATACCCAAACTAATACCCTATGACCCTCTACCTTCAGACCCAAAGCTTGCTTCCATACCACTTACCGTGCTATCAGATTATGATCTTACCAATGAGGTAGTCCAATCACTTTCCCAAAGCCCCATATCTGGATACATAAGACCATGGAGGGACATTTTAGAGCTAAACCATAATAAGGATGATTGCATTAAGTAATAAGAGTAATCACTTAATGCTTGAAAGATTATGAGTACAAGTTGTGGGTGGTTGGTATTGCATCTCAGCCAAGAGGAAAGGAACTAAGACATTAAGCAGCCTAGTAGAGTTTTTAAGATTTGATATGTTTTAAATTTAACTAATACTTAAATGTTGAAGGAAAAGTTTATTGTAGCACAAGTGCTCATGAGAT
Organism: Octodon degus; assembly: GCF_000260255.1. Taxonomy (NCBI): domain Eukaryota; kingdom Metazoa; phylum Chordata; class Mammalia; order Rodentia; family Octodontidae; genus Octodon; species Octodon degus. The sequence continues at coordinate 5,244,054 of NW_004524745.1, read as the reverse complement.
GGACTATGGTTACCCATAGTTACCCACTGATCACTTATTGCATTGATAACAATTCAGGCTGAAGCATACACATTTTTCTCAATTTCTTCCACATGGTCTCACTCTATTTGGCTATTTGGCTATAGTTTTAGTTTTTAAAGAAGGAAAAGAACTGTAAAGAACACATTGAAGAAAAGAAAAATAAAATTATTATTTGAGATGGCAAGGAATCAATATTTCAATTTCACATCAGTAAGTTGAAGTTGTGAATTATACTGGTTCCTTGCTTATTCATATTTATCCAGAATATCTTTCTAAAAGTGTACAAGATGTAAATCTAATCTTTATTTGGAAATGATGAGACACAGGTGTTTAGTGTAAAGATTTATAGATTATAAACTACTTGTGCTGAGAACCTGGGCATTGCTCATTTTTAAAGAAACCTGTTTACATGGTTGTCTGATCATGAGAGATAATCTAAGTAAACAGATTTAGAGAAAGATAAAATCAACCTGGTTGAAGAGATCAGAAGAGATGAAGAATAAAGCTAGATTTGTGCTGTAGAAGACAGGGTTTATGGTACACTGCTACAGAAAGGTGCAGATAGAGTTGGGCATCTTGAGAACAAACTGAGCAAGTAATCTGCAACTGAATGAGTGTAAGGGAGATGTCTAGGGAGAGCCTGAGATGAACTGGGAGAGATGAGTGGGCGCTGAAATTCTGGATCCTGTGTTACAAGTAAACCGGAGGTGCTCAAACAATGGAATAAGGAAATAAAATGATTACTCATTGGGTGGATTAGTAGAGAGGAAAACTAAAGACAAGAAGTCCACGAATGAGAATCTTATCAAAAGTATTGTGTTTTTTTAAATTCAATTTTTTCTTGTTCTGAAAAGTAAAAACAAAAAAAAAAAAAAACAAGTAGCAGAAACAGGGTAGCATACAATATATATGTTACAGATTTTCAAAACAAGAATGGCTAATTAACAATGGTTGTTCTATTATCTATTTTTATCATTAAATCTGTTGCTCAGATTAACAGATATAGGTATGCAAGAATGAAAAAAATAATTGAATATTACTGCTTGCTTTCAAGAAGCCTTAATTTTTGTTTTTCTTTCTTCTTTTTACTTTTTTAAAAAATTATTTTAACAAGAGTATAATAATAATTGATAAGACATTAGAAACAGTACACATTTAGAAGACCAAGATCTCAAGTACTCAAGTATAGTTTTTGTATTACACAATGCTGTCCTCAAAAAGCATCATGTTTTAAAAACATTTGACTAGAGTAGAATAGAAAAAGATAGAGAGTTCAGAGGAGAAAATATCTAAGCATGTTTAACTAGATCAACACTTTCCATAGGCACAAAGAAGAAAGAAATCCCTGAGATCTGAGTATTTTTGTTGACAAAAGTGGGACAATTTGGAGATAAAGTGAATTTGTTTGCTTATACAACATGTTCCTTTTTAGAATTTGGTAAGTTTTAGATGATATATATGCTTCTGGAAATATAAAGGATATTTTTATCCTCAGCATCTAGCTTAGTACTAAAGAATAAAAATCATTTAGATAATTTTACTGAATAAGCTGATTTTAAGATTTTTTATTGAAGTGTGACATTCTTATCATTCTGTTTATATAACACAATTGGTATTCTAAAAGATTAAAGACTAGATACAGTAGCATATACCTGGAGCCCCAGCCCCCCAGAAAGCTGGAATGGAAGGATGATTTGAGCTTACAAGTTCTCCAACCTGGCAACATAACACAACCTGGTTACAGAAAAATAAAAAGAAAGAGAGAATGTAAAGATTATTTTGCATAAAAATAGCTTGTAAGATAATGTACTACTAAGAAATCATGCTTTTCAATTCCAATTTTTATCATGGTGACATTCTTCTATATTCTAAAAATGAAACAAAACATTGAAATGTATACCTACTTTCCAGATTTAAGATTTCTATTTGAAATACTGTTTTGACCATGAAAAAAACACTGGGACTACTTCACATGAACACCTACAACAATTTACTAAGCAATTTATGATATCTCTTGTTTGGACACTGAATCATGGATACAACAGTATTTGTATTCTAGTTTACTGCTTTATCAGACTATGTGTTTATTCCTTTATCAGAATGTTATTTTAAAATTATGTCTCATAATTAACTTCAGATAGGATAGAATCTGAATGTAATCAAGATTAAGTAATGTCAGAATTTCAGGCCAAATAGAGTGCTAGAACTGTATCTAAAATTTCCCCCAGAATCAAATTTTTTGGTCCAATTTCCATCCTATCATCTTACCAAAATAGTAATGTCACATAAGGTGTCATCAAGAAATGGGGTAACTGTGTAAACTTTTAAAAATAATTACAGTAAAAAATGCAGTAACATTGATCCATTTCAAATAATTCCCATCACTTCAACCTCACTTATTTTACCATTGTTGCCATTTTCTTTCTTTCTTTCTTTCTTTCTTTCTTTCTTTCTTTCTTTCTTTCTTTCTTTCTTTCTTTTTTTTGTATTTATTTAGGACAGGGTTACAAGGTTTTTTTTTGTCATTTTCTAAAGTGGTTCAATAGGGGCTGGTGAGATGGCTCAGTAGTCTAGAGCACCTACTTAGAACAAGCTTAGCAAAGCACAGGGACC
>NW_004524745.1:5222650-5241320 GCF_000260255.1 Octodon degus | reverse complement strand
CACACACACACACACACACACACACACATAAATAAATAAAATTTTAAAAAAAATAAAGTGGTTCAATAAATCCATCAGTTTTTGCCATACAAAACCACATAACCTAGAGCCTCAAGCATGTTGCTATATGTCAGGAAACTCTACAAGAAGGGTTGTTTTGGGGCGGGGGGGCTGGTTCATCCTGCCTTAAGGGTGGGTCTGGTAGCAGGTGGAGGTGGGGTTTGAACCACAGTATCCTGTGCCTGACTATTTTCATGAGCAGACTCTTAAACAACTCAGCTAACCGGCAGACCTCCAGGACATTCTACAAGAATTCTATGTCTGTACAATTGAAATATGCCAATTTTTTAAAGGTCAATGTAGTTGACTCAAACATACATATGTGGGGGGAAAAAAGCAAAAAAGATCAGATATGACAAAACTTGAAACATAGCAATGTTAATGCAATAATATGTTAGGCAGGGATTGTTTTTAATTAGAAAACACTACAATGTAATGACTGGAAACATAGAAAGTACATCTTTGTACTCAGGGTATGATAACACAGATTTTACTGTTTCACAGTAGTAGTCAATTTAAATCATTTGAATTGATGTTTGGATTTTGTCATTTCACTAATGATGTCTGTGATGATTCACTTCTTGCCAAGGAGTTGTTACTTGAAACTTTGACAATCTGCTGATGTCACTAGGAGTAAGTTATATCTTGCTAAATTCAGACCAAATGCTATGAATGCACTGGCCATTGATGTGTAATAGTAAAGAAACATGTTATTTGAAATTATAAGGCTGTATGGGGTTTGATCCTCAGCATGCTGTGCCAGCCCCAACCCCATGGAGCGTTGAGATGGTGATTGAGACTGACATGGTGGTGCATGTCTATAGTCCCAGTGCTTGGGAGGCTGAAAACAGGAGGATTGCTAGGTGTCTGATCTACATAGTGAGACCCTGTAGACCCTGTATTAAATACATAAAAAAAAATTATCAGACTGGATGCATCACCCTAGGTACCACACTTTCTTTTTATGTTTTCTAAAGCACAATTAAGGAAGGTTTTTCCTGACCTTGACTGCAAAATTTTCACCTCATTATGAAGTGAAATAGTATAGTGATTAAATAATATACTTACTATGATGACTGAAATAGTTAGATTTTTAAACTCTCATGTTTATTATTCATATATTGTACTTTTTAAACTCTAATTTCCCTGGAAAATAAAAATGCAATATTCTCATATGTTACTGATTTTATTGTGTTGCACAAATAAAAGAATGCATGTGAATCATTCACTAAGAGTTCTTGACACGATAAGAATTTCAGTAATTAAAGGCTATCATAATTCCCTGCTGAGACAGTTTTCCATGTGAAAACTAGCTGATAAGATGAAAAAATGACTGCCATTCAAGTTAAAGGAGACTAGGGAGCACAAGGACACACAAGGTGGCAGATGCAGTAAAGTCCTTGGGTATATAGAAATGCTACATGCTCAAAAGCAGGTAGCACAGGACATAGTGACATCTCACACCACTGCCTGAATCTTTCCCCCAGAAATTTGATTTAGGGTTGCACACTTGTGTTTGCATAAATAATAAAGATAAAAGAAAGGAAGACATATTGAAATTTCTGGTAAAACTACAAGTGGTTAAGATTAAAAAAAAAAAAAGTATTTCCATAAATCAGGATGGGAAAGAATAGAAAAAAAATTTTAAGATCTATGATAAAAAGTAAAGTAAAAGAAAGAGGGAAGTGTATACACAGGATAGGTTAGATAACTGTACTGCTGGTTTCCGCTGGTTCACTTAAAGGATCGGTTAATGTGTTCTTTTCTTCTCTTCTTTTTAATTGTTTGACCAGTTTTGCATGCTTATATCTGGTAATCTGCATAACTAATTTGAAGATAACACTATGCAATACAACAAATACTGTCAATTCATATTATTTTGTTTAGTAAAATTCTGTCACTTCTAATTTTTTATTTTTATTACTATTGTTTATTCTCTTTAAAAATAAAATGAAATAAAATTCATGTATAAACAGGCTGTCTACTTATGTGAGGAGATTTATAGGAGACGTAAATATAGGCATATGTTCAGCTCTAAGCTTATTAAAAGTGCCATTTTTGCTTTTAACTTTAGAAATCAACATAAAACTTCATAGCAAATGCACTAGCTACACAAATTAATTGAGCAACATGTCATGTAATATTGGCCCTTCTACCTATCAATAGGGAACAGTCCATACAAGGTATAAAATATCAAGAATGTGTTGTGGTGCCCTCCAGTAGGGAAAACTCAGAGTCGCTCCCAGGAACCATAATAACTGGGAAAGTTACATAGAGACAATCACAGTAAAGAGAATTAGACATCCAAAACATTATAAGCTGAAGTCTGTCCCAACCCCCAAGTCCAGGAGCCAAAAATCAGCCTCAAAGCTAGCACACATCCTACCGCAAACTCAGCAGAGTTACACTGCACATTAGTATGATTTGACTTGGATACCACCACAGCACCGTGTACACCAAAAGTATTTTATTATTTTTCTTTTCCTTTGTTTGATGTGTTTTCCTTTTTTAGTCTTTGTTTGTTTGTTTGTTTGTTTGTTTGTTTGGGTTTCTCACCTTTATTTTTGTTTTATTCTATTTGCCTTCTTGGTATCTTCCCTCAACTATTTCTATTGATCTGAGGATATTTTCACATAAATGAACATTGTCTCATCTCTTTCTTCTTCACTTCAAAATAGATAGATAAATAGATAGATTAATATATATATATATATATTCACATAGATATATTCACATAGATACATTCACATATACATATATATTCACATATACATATATATTTGCTTTCTCTTTCATTCTGTGCTCTTTACCAGGTTCTTAAAACTTGGGCAATCTTCCTTTTCCATATAGCACTGTTTTTACTAAATTTCTTTTTATTCATCTCTCTGTTTTATTCCATTCTCCTCTTAAATCCATCCCCCCCCACACACACACTGGGTAAAATCATTTTACTAAGAGAGAACTCATGGCCTTTGATTTCCTGCTAAGTATTGGATTTTGGCATATAGCTGTAGAGATTGATCCAATGGCTAAAAGTACCAAACTAATAATTACCACAGTTGTTAGACTGTGCTTGATGATATTATTATTGCTAAGTGTATTACTTTAGGATTTATATATGTTGTAATCAGACTTTCTCCCTCTTATGATAACATTGTTATCTGGGGTTGTAATTGTAACTATAGTTCAGTAGCAAAGGACCAAATGCTGAGCCAAATAAATAGCAACTTTCCATCATTATTAAATTGGGATGGTAGACTCTTGGGATAGACACAAAGACTAAGAATCACCTACACCTAGAAGACATCTCTGAGAAACAGACATTTCCTAGAGAAGCCTTGGTGGTTTTGATAAAACTAGCCATTATAAAAAATCTACAAGCATCAAAAAAGAAAATAAAACAGTAAAAATATTAAAAACTGACAAGACACTACTGCAAAATGCAACTCCAAATCTCCAGCCCACCCAGGGCAAAACTAGAGCACAATGAAATACAAGAAATAGGAAGCTACATACTGGAACTTTTTGCAATCACAGCTGCAGAAGTGAAAAACAAATGAATGTGGCTATAGAAAAAATAATCTTTCAAGTAAAAAAGAAATGATGTTAAAGGTGAAAGCCATGACCCCAAAATATAGAGTAAATGCAGATTTAAGAAAATAGAGGCACTTGGAAAAATGATGGAAACCATGACTGTCTAGCATAGGAAATCAATAAAATCCATAAAACAGATCAAAACAGATATCCAAGAGACTGAAAATCTCATTAAATGTATACTCATCAGTTTGAATGAAGGAAAGGATAGACTAGCAGATTTAGAAGATAGGATTGTATTTAAAGATCATGAAAAAAAAGATAGTAAGGGAACATAAAAGATAAATCCAACCACTGTAAGATGAAGCAAAAAGAAAAAAATAAGATTGATTGAAGTCAATGAAAAAGCCAGAGATCATAAAAGCAGCATTAAAAAAAATCTCTTCACAGAAATAATGACAGAAATTTTCCCAAATATATGTAAAGAATTTGATGTACATTTAAGTGAGGCATATAGAACTCCAAATAGACGTGATCAAAATAAATCTACACACTGTGGTATATAATAAGTACGATTCCAAAAATTCAGAACAAAAACAGAATATTCAAAGTGTTTAGAGAAAAGAAACAAATCAACTACAAAAGAAAATGCTGGAATCACACAGACATCTCAACACAAATCCTCAAGTCAAGGCGAGCTTGGAATAAAGTATTTAACGCCCCCCCCAAAAAAAAACCTTCTTCCACTACTATGGTGGACTTTTGGACTATATTGGGTTATTTTGCTGAATTCAAGCACCTACAATGTTTGAATGGCAATGGAACATCCACCTCTGACAAAACAATACAAAAAGGGAAATATAAATGAAGGACCATTTTGTAGTGAAAAAAAAAAAAAAATATATATATGTATATATATATATGGATAGATATACAGCTACTTTCTCTTAGTTCAATGAGAAGAAAGATTTGTACTAATAGTGTTTAGATAGGGCATCATATCTGCGTCTTGTACTGTGAATAACTACTATGAAGACATTATGGAATGTATTAATTATTGTAACTGTCCTACTAACCTGTTTTGAAACAGTCTTGATATTTCTTTCTCATTAAAATTAATTTTAAAAGTATAATTAAAGTACTATTTTGTTGTGGAATAAAACGAAGCCTCCAACCCAGATTGATATACCCTGTAAAACTATTTTTCAAAATCAGTGGTGAAATAAGACACTTCTAAGAAAAGAATAAATGAATAAATTCATGACTACTAAACAAGCCCTCTGAAATTCTTTGAGAAATATTTTATTTTATTTTTAAAAAGAGAAAAATATTAAGCATTAATTGAGAAATATTTTAGAAGAGACAGTAAAGCCCAGAATTCCAAGAGCATCAATAGAAAGGCATTATCAGGCAGGGTAAGCAGTTAAACAGAGGGAAAAGTCAGGATATCAACAGCAACAAGCTAATGTGAGAGGATAAGCCAATGTATGTCAGATATAACCATCTATATCAATGGTCTAAATTCACCATTAAAAAGAAAAACAGACTGGCATACTGTATAAAGAAGAAAAACCAACAGCATATTGCCCACAAGAAGCACACTGAATTAAAAAAAAATCATGCATTGAAGTCAAAGATAGGAAACAATACTCCATATGTCAGGAACCTAGAAAAAAGCAGAGGTAGCCATCCTATTTACAGATAATGTGAACTTCAAGCCAAGACTGAACAAAAGAGACAGAGAAAGTCACTGTATATTTGTTCAGGTAAAGCTCCAAGAATAAGAGATAAGTATCATAAATATATATGTACCAAACAGTGGTGTGCCCAACTATATAAAACAAATATTACCAGACATGAAAAATCAAATAAGCTCTAGTACAAGTGTAATGGGGAAACTCCATATCCCACTGTCACAAATAGATAGATCAACCAGACAAAATCAATAATCAAATATTAGAAATGAACCAAACTTTTAAGAAGCAGACTTATAAGATGTCTTTAGTGTTTCAATCAACATCAGTAGACCACATAAAAGATCATGGAACATGCTTAAGTAAATGGAAAGGAATTGAAATTATCCCATGCATAGTATCAGACCACAGCACAATGAAAATGAAAATCAACGGCAAAAAAACCCACAAGAACTACATAAGCAGATAGTAGATAACACCCTCCTGAACAACCAATGAGTTATTAGTTGATTAAATTAAAGAAGAAATGAAGCAGTATCTACAATTAAATAATGATGTCTAAACATTATTATTTGTACTGTACTGGAACTTTTGGGATACAATAAAAGCAGTCCTAAGAAGGAAATTTATATCAGTGAATTCTTGCATCAGGAAAACAGAACAAGCTCAGACAAAAATTTAATGTTGAACCTAAAATGTCTAGAAAAAAGATCAAATTCAAAGCTTATATGAGGAAAGAAATTATAAGGATCTAAGAAGAAATTAATGTAATGCAAACTGAGAAAACTACAAAGAATCAATAGACTGAAGAGTTGGTTGTTTGAATGATTAAAAAATATGATAAACTCTTAGCTAAACTTACAAAAAAGAGAAAATTAAAGACTCAAATTTATGCAGTTAGGAATGAAAACAGTGAAATCACAAAAGATCCAGTGGAAGTCCAGATCATCAATACCTACTTCAAAGACTTATGCACTAGGACCAGCGAGATAGCTCAGCAGAATAAGAACCCGCTTAGGCAAGGGCAGGGGCTGGGGTTCAATCCCAAGCACCATTGCCACACTGACCCTGCCCCAGGGCACGCTGATCCAATGATCAAGTCTGGGTGTGGTGGCACACTCCTATTATCCCAGTGCTGGAGAGGCTGAAAATAGGAGGATCACTATTAGTTTGAGCTGGGTAGTGAGACCCTGCACATACAGACACACAGAGCAAAAAACCAAAAACCAAAATCAAAGACCTGTCCTCCAATAAGATGAAAAACATGAAAGAAAAGGACACATTCCTAGATAAACATGAATTACCAAAACTGAATCAAGAAGATCTAAAAATTCTAAGTAATATATATGTCAATGAAATTGAAAATATAATTTAATTCTTACCAACAAAGAAAAGCCCAAGTCCTGATGAACTCACCATTAAAATTCTACAACAAATTTACAGAAAATCTATTGCCACAACTCCTGAAACTCTTCGGTGAAATCAAAAGGAAAACAATAGTCCCAAAATCATTCTTGGAAGCAAGTATTAACCTGATATCAAAACTAGAGAAATCTCTAAACAAAGAACTACAGGCCACTCTCCTTAATGAGTATACATACAAAAATTCTCAACAAAATACTGGCAAACAAAATGCAGCAAATCATAAAGAGATTATACACAACCAAGTAGAATTCATCCCAAAGCTTCAGGGATGGTTCAACAAGAGCAAATCAATAAGTGTAATACACCATATCAAGGAGCCAAAGACAAAACCACATGAGTATCTCAACAGATGCAGAAAAAGAATTTGACAAAGTCCTGCATCAACTCTTTATAAAAAAATAAATAAAACTTCAGCAAATTGTAATAGATGGTCTTGATCTCAAGATGATACAAGCCATCTATGACAAACCAACAGCAACACCATACTAAATTGACAAATAATAAAAGCTTTCACTCTAAAATCAGTAGCAATCAAAGAATGTCCATTATTACCACTCCTATTTAACATTGTTCTGGAAACATTATCCAGTGCAATTAGACAAAAAAAAAGAAAAGAAAAGAAAAGAAAATAGTGGTAGGAAAGAAAGACGTTAAATCACTGTTAGTTTCAGATGACATGATACTGTACATAGAACACGTCAAAAGCTCCACCAAAAGACTCTTAGATTTAATAACCAAATTCAGTCTCATAAATTGATACAAAGTCAACATTCAAAAAATATCATTGCTGTACAAAAACAGAAAACTTACTGAGAAATAAATTAGGGAAACTACATGCTTCATAATAGCATACACACAAATGAAATACTTGGAAATCAATCTAACACAGAAATAAATGATATCTATATTGAAAACTAGAGTACTCTTAAAAAGGAGACTGAAGAGGATGTCAGAAAATTCAGAGATATTTCTTGCTCATGAGCAGAAAAAAATCAACCTAGTGAAAATGTACATATTCCCATAATTGTCATACAGATTTAATACAATCCTAATCAAAATAGTATTAGCATACCTCACAGAACTAGAGAAATCATTTCTAAAATTCATTTAGAAACAGAAAAGACCTAGAATAGTAAACACAATTCTAGTTAACAAAGACAAGGTTGTGGTATCAGAATTCCTGTCTTGAAATTATATTATACAGCTTCCATGTTAAAAAATAGCATCAAATCTTTGATGGTAACACTAATTAGAAACAAATAAAAAATAGCATCAAATCTTTGATGGTAACACTAATCAGCTATGTTGCCTTTCTCACCATAATAGTTCTTATTTCACAGGTGAGGGAAACAAATTAACAGTAGATCTATCTATGTCAATGCATTGTGCAGCTAGGGAAATTACGCCCAAACAGATTTAGGGACCCAGTAGACTTACCATGAGTCAGTCCTTGGCTAAAAATCACACTGACCACCTGACCTCTGTGGCTTCCTACTCTTACTGGAGGGCCACATTAATGTTACAGATATTTTGGAGTCAGTGTTAGTTTGAAACTGTTGTTCTCACAGTGTATGATCATTTCATTTTGCCCAGTATAGGGCTACATTGTTCATTTTGTGTAAGAATTAGGGAAATATTAATATTGTGATATTTTGCTATTGAATTGTGCTTTTTATTAAGAGGACCTAAAACCTTCCTTTTATTAAAGGGGTTCTGGTTCTGTAAACTGGCTGAATTCAGGAAATTTGTTGAGAGTTTGTGATTATGTTGAGGAAATTTGAGGTAGATTTTTCTTCATTTCACCTAAACCGCTTTGCTTACACAAATGCATAAAATTTTGTAGACTTCATATTTATTTCACTGCTTGGAACACCTTATTAAGTGGTCAACATAGATCTACAGGAGACAGAATATTTAAAACATTGTTTGACTTTACTATCTATTACAGTAAGTATATCGGCTTTCTCTTTGATAGTTGAGTGGTATCACTTAGCCCCTGTCATTGCAGGATCCAATTAGATCCATCAGTTTGAAGCTTCCCTAATGATTGATGGCTGCCCCAACTGTAACAACAAGGAGTAAGAAAAAAGGAAAAATAGAGCTCATCAATAGTGTTGGTGCTCCCCTTATGCCTGTTTCTTTTTCATACATTTTATTGGTACATTTTAGATATACATAGTGATAATCTTATATACATGTACATGATATATCTTGATTCTTCCTTTTCTCCCAATCCCTTTCCTCCCTTAAATCCCTCTTCACCTCCTTAATTACAAAAGTTTCATTTCCTTTTTTCATTCTACTCTTTTAAATTTTCTTTTCCCTTTCCTCTTTTCTACCTTTCCTCATCTTTGTTCTTCATTCAGTTGAATATTTTCTTTCCATTTCTTAATATCTATTATGCATCTTGGTCCTTAACTTTCTCACAACAGAGAAACCATGATACTAAATATATGTCCAATTTATGTCACTTAGGAATATAGTTCCAAGGTTCACTACCTATAAATGTCTATAAAAATCTACAAATATATCCTTCTTTGAAATAGAGTAGTATTCTATTGTACAAAAATATCATATCTTCTTTATCCATTTCTCCATTGATGAGTATTTGAGGTGTTTCCAACATTCACCCATTAAAAACTGTACTGCTATATTCATGCATGTGCATATATCACCGTGGTATGATTGCTTTTAATTATTCTGAGAGGATACCAAGAAGGGGAATATCTAGGTCAGATGGGACCTCTAGTTCTAGGTTTTCTTTTAATCTTTACATTGATTTCCACAGGTTCCATCAGTCTATTTTTCCACTAACAGCAGAGAATGGTTTGTTTTTCCTTATAGCTCCATCAGCATTTGTTACTGGTTAGCTTCTTGATAATAGCCATTCTTTCTGGAATGAGATGGAATCTCAGTGTTGTTTTACTTTGCACCTCTCAAATGGCCAGTGATGTAGTGGTCATACTTTTTTCATATATTTGTTTGCTGTTTGTATTTCCTCATCTGAGAAGTGTGAATTCACTTCAGATGCCCTTTTTTTATTCAGTCCTTAAATCTGGGAAGTTTGTTTTTTTGTCTTTACATGCACTAGATGTTAGGCTTTTGATCAAGGAATATGTGGCAAAAATTCTTTCCAACAATCGGACTTGTCTCTTCCCTCTGTAATTTCTTTTGCTGTGAAAATCTCTTTAATAAGTGAAATCCTAAATTATTCTTATATACAAGTAACAAACTCACTGAGAGACAAATTAGGAAGCCATATCTTTCACAATCAGAAAAAAATGAAATACTTAGGAATAATTCCAATAAAGGCATATCTTTATATTGAAAAATATAGGAATCTGAAAAAGATATTAAAGATGTTGGAAAACAGAAATATATCCCTTGTTTTTGATAGGAAGAATCAATATAGTGAAAATGGTCATACTTCCAATATTACTATACAGATATAATGCAACCCCAAAGAAAATGCCAACAGCATACCTCAGAGAATGAAATAAAGGAAATCCTAATATTTCTTTGGAACCAAGAAACAAAGAATAATAAAAACAATTCTGGGCAACAAAGGCAAGACAGGGAACAGCACAATCGCTAACTTGATATTATATTACAAAGTTATCATGACAAAAACATCATGTTGCTGGCAAAAAAAAGAGACCTGGAGATCAACATAACAGATTAGAAGATGCAGACACAACTCCAAATATACTTAGCCACATTTTTGACAAAGGAGCCAAACACTTCAACTAGAAGAATGAGCCTTTTCAAAAATAAATAGTGCTGAGAGACCCAGAGCGCTGGCCTGGTGAGTGAGTGAGATGACCCAGGGCCTTCTGGATCCTGAACAGACCAAGAGCGCAGGCCCGGCAAGTGAGTGAGACAACTGGGCCGCGGGATCCTGCACAGACCCAGAGCGCAGGCCTGGTGAGTGAGTGAGATGATCCGGGGCCGCGGGATCCTGAACAGACCCAGAGCGCAGGCCTGGCGAGTGAATGAGATGACCCGGGGCCCTGGGATCCTCATTTGACCCAGGTTGCATGCAGGTCCAGCACGGAACCCTTCAGCAGAACTCCCTGCAAAAAGGCTAGAGGCAAGACCCACCCACCTGATTCAGGAGCAGAACATCTTGCCAGAGAGACAGAAAGGGTTCAACTCTAGTGCCTGCAGCAGAAAGAAGTGGAGCACAGCAGCCAGATCCAAACAACACCCACCTGGAGGAATCTGAATTTTATAGATCCGGACCTGGTGCTAAGGTAATAACTCTATCTAAGCTCTACACCAAAGGTCAGAAGACAGTGGTATACAAAATGACAAAGAGAAGGAACAAAATGCAGTCTTAGGCCCCAAGTCCACCCAGTACAAATGCAGAAGAAACTAGCACTGAGGAAACTGGAAATCACACACTAGATATCTTGGAAGTAATAGCAGTGACAGTAAAGAATAAACTACAGAAAGGTATAGAAGAAATCAGATCAGAAATAATTTCGGAACTGAAAAATGTAGTGGTAACTATAATCAAAGAAGTACTAAGTGCTTCTAAAGAATACACTGACAAAAAAATAGAGGAGAATATAAAAATTATGGAACCCCTGAATAAACAATTTAGGAAAAAAATAGAATCTATGAAACAGGTTCAAAGTGATATACAGGAAATTAAAACCTCAATAACATGCTGGCAAAACCTTTTGCGTGAAAGTGAAAATAGACTTTCTGACCTGAAAAACACCATTGCAGCTAGTGAAAAAGTAAGAAAAGATCTCTTTAAAACAACTAGGATACAGGAAAAAATAATTCAATACCTGCAAGATGATGCAAAGATGAACAGTGTGAGACTAATAAGCATCAATGAGAAGGAAGGAGTCAATACAAATGATATAAAAAGAATATGGGCAGAAGTAATAGCAGAAAACTTCCCAAATATGGGGCAACAATCTGACATTCCTGTAACTGAAGTATATAGAACTCCAAATAGTATCAATCCAATGAAAACCACACCCAGACACATAATAATCAAGATTCTAGAAATTCAGCATAGGAACAGTATACTAAAAGCCGCTAAAGAAAAACAGATCACATTTAAAGGAAAACCCATCAGAATAATGGCAGATTTTTCTTCACAAACCATCAAGTCAAGAAGAGCATGGAGCAAAGTACTTCAAGTCTTGGAAGAAAACAAATTCCAACCCAGACTGATATATCCTGCAAAACTGTCTTTCAAATATAATGGAGAAGTGAAATATTTTCATGACAAAGAACAACTAAAGAATTTCATGGTGACAAAGCCAAGCCTACACAGACTATTAAATGAAGTTCTAGAGAGGGAGCAAATTGATCACAGCCCCACGAATGAGAACAGAAAGAACCCATCAAATAGGGCAAACAATTAAACAGAGGAGAATAAGAGGTTTACAATAGTAGTCTTTTAGTTATTCCTTGTGTTCAGCAGCAGAATATTTTCATCAGCACACCCTACAAATAGACTTCTCTTCCACCCTATGAGTCATGATTCCACCTGAGTCTACAGGGTGGATTTCAAAGAAATAGCTGTAGCTCAGTTCCACAAGTGACGCCTAGCCACCAGTAACTGTCATGGTCATTATGCATGTCCACAGCACACTAGAACTTTGTGCGATATCCTATCCTCAAACTGTTAGAAGTGCTGGTCATTTATTTGCCATTCCAGTATTTATCTTATGTTTTACTCTTAGTACTTTTTTGCTATCATGAAAACTTTTTCTTAGTTCAGTTGTTTTGAAACATTTAATTTTCTGAATATTGCTTAATCTTAATTTTTGTTCTAAGATTTATACTGTATCTTTGACTTACAATTTATTTAAAAGACATTGTGTGATATCTTCTCCTAGTATTAGATACTTTAAAAAGTATATTTCCATTTTCTGTTGACTTTTAAAAAAAACAGGTTTGTACCTGTGTTGTTTACTTATTATTTCCTGCTTGTGTCTTGTAATATGAGAAACTGCTTTGGCAGTAACAATACACAATGTGCTAACCATTATTACTCTCCTAAAATCTTGTTTTGAGATTTTTGTAAAATAAATAAATAAAAAAAATTAAAATAAATAAATAAATAAATAGTGCTGGAAAAACTGGCTTTCCACAGGCCAACATTTGAACCTAGAGCCATATCTCTCACCATGCACTAAATTAAAATCAAAATACATTAAAGACTTAAACATTAAAAACAGAAACCTCAAATCTATTGGAAGAGAAAATATGAAGACACAGGTGTAGGCAGATCTATAAAAAAGCTTTGGTTGCAAACACTCATCATTAATGTTTCTTAAATTATTAATGAAGCATATGTTTTCTGGACCCTCTCAGTGTGAAGTGTATTTTACCTAGAAAATCTATCCCAACATTACCACTTTATTGAACCTATGAGCACTTTCATCAACAAGAAACCAAGAAATATCAGGTATTTCTAACTTATTCACAGGGGTCACCTTTTGATCCATACTCCAGTCAACCAATCAAATAGACTATTGGCGCCTTAACTCCATGAGCTGTGACACTAAATCTGTAATTTCAGCTTAATAGGTCTATATTAAGAAATTCAGGTTGATCCAAGTTTATGTTTCTTCCATTATTGTCTTACACTCCTAAAATTAATCCCCCTA
Organism: Octodon degus; assembly: GCF_000260255.1. Taxonomy (NCBI): domain Eukaryota; kingdom Metazoa; phylum Chordata; class Mammalia; order Rodentia; family Octodontidae; genus Octodon; species Octodon degus. Next base: position 5,227,969 of record NW_004524745.1, on the reverse strand, counting down.
CTGCTCCCATAGGCGATGCAGAATTAGTTTCTTAAGGCAGAAGCAGAAAGTTCAGTAGTACAGAGGCAGGGGAGGTACTTCTACCACTGAGGGTGAGGAAAACTCTTCTGGCAAAATAACATCATAATAATGCATGAATTTAATGTTGCCGGTTTCATCACATTCCTCTCAAATACTTCTCTCCAATTTATGGAGTCTTGTTTTGTCCAATAAGTGCCCTCATTTTAAGTGCAAAGACCCTTTCAGGTTGAATGTTAAATTTTTATGGTAACTCTGTAAACTACATTTAAGGAAGGCCTGTATTTAGTTTTTAGGCAATTTTAGTTCTACAAGAGAAAAATTTCCTTTAGGACACACTTTGAAGATTTAGATTGTTTATGTTTTGGTGGAGCTTGGAATTTGATCTTTGAGCTCATTATTTACCTTTGTTAGTTTATTGAAGCATGCTAAGAGAAACCAGTTATCATTCCATTTCTTTTTCCAAAAAATGTTAATAAGTAATATGTATACAGTTATAAAATTTCTTGCATCTGACAAATGATAATTAGTATGATTACTTGCATAACAAAAGTGGGTAATTAGTATCATTCAATAGATCCATATTGTGTATGTAAACAGTTCACATTACAACTGTCAGTGCTCTCTATATCTCAGAAAATAAGATGATAGCAACTTCAGATCTCATCAAATTCAAGAGTCAGTTCCAGCAACCACTAAAGTGATTAGAGTAATCTATCCTTACTATTCTGTTTCTCTGCAACAATTCCCAGTATCAAAATCTGCATTGAATAGGGTTCTCTAGGGAAACAGAATTGATAGGGGATATATATATATATATATATATATATATATATATATATATATATCTGCAAGGGGGTTTATTAAGCAGGTTTACAGAATCATAGTTGGGAGAGTTCACAATTGACAACTGTCATGTGTGCAAAGAGGAACTGAGGAATTTAGTATCTGCTCCAATGTCTCAAAATAAGAAATGGGTGGGAATGTAGCTGAGTAACTTGGAGTTCAAGATCCTAAATTTAATCTCTGCTAACATCCCCCTCCACCGCCGACACACAGACACAGGAAGCCACAGAATGACAGCATTTGAAGATCAGTACCAGTTCAAGGTCAAAGGCTTGGGATCTCACTGAAGAGTTGCCAGTGCAAGTGGAAAGAAAACAGCAGAGACCCATCTCCACAGGCAATGACAGCAAAGGATGTACCTACTCAAGTAGATTAGAGCTTATCAAAAATAAGCACACTTCTCCAGAACCAGCCCAGGCCCAGCATGTCAGGGAGAACTTCAGCCTCGCTCTCAGGACCCCTCCAGATGCAGCCCAAGCCCAGGCCCAGCGAGTGTGTGGGAGAATTTCCTCCCTCCCCTGTACCCCCTGAATCCCTCCGGACCCAGACCAAGCCAGCATGTGAGTGAAACCTTCAGCCATGCTCTCAGGACCCCTTTGAATGCCTCCAGAACCAGCCTAGGCCCAGCATGTGAGTGAGACATACAGCTGTGTTCTTGGGACACCTCCAAAACCCTCCAGATCCATCCCAGGCCCAGTTTGTGAGTGATAATTTCCTCTGCACTAGGGGACCCATCCGGACTCAGCCCAAACCTAGGCCCAGTGGGTGTGTGGAGAGCTTTTGCACTCCCCTTTACCTACTGGATCCCTCTGGACCCAGCCCAGGCCCACCTTGAGTCATTCTGACCTGCTACCTGGAGCCCCAAACCAAGCCAGGCCTGGCATACAGGTCTGGTGCAAAACTCTGCAGCTGAAGTCCCTACACAGAGGCTAGTGACCAGAACCACACACCTAATCCAAGAGCAGAATATTTCTCCATAGGGGAACAACAGGTTCACTTCCAAGGGCTGAAGCAGGAAGAAGTTTAGCACAGCAGCCAGAACAAAGTCAGGCACAACTGGATGAATTTGAACTTTGCAGGTCTGTACCTGGTAAGCTGAGATACTTTGTAGAACCATATCTACAAAAGCAACCAGTCTCTTTCTCTGTTGTCTGAGAGAGAGGGCAAAAGGCAACTGGGATGAACTAGTCTGCCTGGAAAACACCAGGTACATCAAGGGGAGGTGATCAACAGAACTTAACAGAACTAACTTAAATACAAATTCCCAATTTAATATCTGAATACTTATATAAACATAATGATTACTCTTACTGTTTAAAATACAAACCCATTAGTTACAAAAGTTTATCAACTGTTAAATATCATTACCCATTATTAGTGTTCTTTATTGTACTTCTGTAAATACAAAACTATAACTGTCTTCATCATATAATCTCTCTTGGGTAAGAATTTCAGCAGGTGCTAAAGTTATAACTGCACCAAAGCTCTACACCAAAGGTCAGAGGAGAGTGCTATACAAAATGACAAAGGGAAGGAGCAAAATGCAATCTCAGGCCCCAAGCTCACCCAGAAAAAGTGCAGAGGACACTAGCACAGAAGCAATTGGGAATCATACAGCTAAAATATCTGAATTAATAGCATCTGAAGTAAAAAAAAAACAGCAGAAAGATATAGAGGAACCCAGATCAGGAATAAACTCTGAAATAAAAAAAGAAATCTCTGAATTAATAGAGTCTGAAGTAAAGAATCAACTGCAGAAACATATAGAGGAAATCAGATCAGAAATAATCTCTAAAAAGAAAGGATAATTATAATGAAACAATAACTGTTTCTCAAGAAGACACTGATAAGAAATAAAGACCAGAAAAATGATGCAATCCTTGGATGAACAATATAAGAAAGAAACAGATCACATGAAGCACAGTCAAAGAGATATAGAGGAACTTAAAATCTCAATCACAAGCTTGCAAAACCATTTGAGTGAAAGTGAAGATAGAGTTTCAGATGTTGAAGATGCTCTCACAGCTAGTAAAAAAGGAGGAAAGATTTCTTAAAAACAACTAAGATGCAGGACAAAATAATTCTTCACCTGCAAGATGATGCAAAGATGGACAATGAGAGACTAATATGCATCAATGAGAAAGGAGTCAATACGAATAAATAAAAGTATATGAGCAGAAGTAATAGCAGAAAACTTCGCAAATATGGAGAAACAATCTGATATTCAGGTAACCAAAGCATACAGAACTCCAAATAACATCAACCCAATTAAAAACACACTGAGACGTATAATAGTCAAGATCCCAGAAAGCCAGTACAAGAACAGTATACTGAAAGCCTCTAGAGAAAAGAAACAGATCACATTTAAAGGAAAACCCATCAGAATAACAGTAGACCTCTCTTCACAATCTGTTAAGTCAAAAAGAGCATAGAGCAGAGTACTTCAAGTCCTCTATGAAAAAAATTCCAGCCCAGACTATACCCTGAAAAACTCTCTTTCAAGTTTGATGGAAAAGTGAAATGATTTCATGACAAAGAACAACTAAAGAATTTCATGACGACAAAGCAAACCTTACACAGACTACTAAAAGACATTAGAGAGACAGACCAAAATGATCAGAACTCCAAGAATGACAACAGAAAGAACACACCAAATATGGCAAACAATTAAACACAGAAGAAAAAGGAATAAACAACAACAGGTAAATAACATGTCAATCTTAAGTTAATGCATCTCAGTTATAACTATCAATGTAAATGGACTCAATTCACCAATTAAAAGAAACAGACTGACACAGTGGATTAAGAAACAAAATCCAACAATATTCTGTACACAAGAAACACACTAAATTCATGAAGAAATTTATAGGCTGAAAGTCAAATGATAGAAAACAATACTACACACCCCATCACCTCAGAAAAAAGCAGAGGTAACAATCCTGTTCTCAGACAGTTTCAATTTCAAACCAGGAATTATCAAATGAAATAGAGAAGGCCACTATTTACAGGTTAGGGAGAAAATTCAAGAGGAAGAGGTAACAGTCATAAATATGTACACACCAAACACAGGAGCACAAAACTATATAAGACAAATCTTAATGGATATGAAAAAATCTAATGTCCAATACAACAATCTTAACAGGAGAACTTAACAATCCTTTATCCCAAAAAGATAGGTAGTGAAAAACAGTTTGCAAAGAAGTAGCAGAACAGAACCAGAGCTTGGAACAAATAGATTTAGTGGACATATACAGAGTGTTCTCACCAACCACAGCTGAAGACACATTTTTTTCATCTTCACATGGGTCATTTTCTAAAATAGACCACAAATTGGCCCATAGGCAATGCTTAAGTATATGCATGAAAATAGAAATTATCCCATGCATATTATCTCACCCCACTGCAATGAAACTGGAAATAAATGAGACAAGAAACCAGAAAAACCTCCTAAATACATGGAAATTAAACAATGCCCTACTCAGCAAGCATTGGGTCACAGTTGAAATTAAACAAGAAATTGAACAATAACTACAAATCAGTGAAAATGCAAGCACAATTAAAGGAACTTATGGGATGCAATGAAAGCAGTTCTCAGAGGGAAATTCATAGCTGTGCACTCACACATTAGGAAAACAGAACGGGAACAAGTAAACACCCTAATGTTGCACCTCTAACATCTAGAAAACAAAGAACAAACCAAACAGAGTGCCCAAAGACAGGAAGAAATAAAAAAGATTAGAGCAGAAAGTAATTCAATTAAGATGAAGAAAACAGTTCAAAAAATTAATGAATCAAAGCTGCCTCTTTGAAACATTAAAGAAAATACATGAGCACCTAGCTAACCTCATCAAAAAGAGGAAAGAAAAAATTCAAAAACAATCAATGAGGAATGAAAGTGGTGTAACTACCACAGACCCAGAGGAAATTCACAAGAATGTAAATAGCTACTTGTAAATTGTAACTGTAATTGTAATTGTAAATTGCTACAGCCAACAAAATATGAAATATAATAAAAAGCCTACTGACAAAGAAAAGGACAGGTCCTGATGGAGTCACAGCTGAATTCTACAAGAAATTTATGAAAAGTATAATCTCAATACTCCTCAAAATCTTCAATAAATCTGAAAACAAAGCAGTGCTCCCAAAATCATTCCTGGAGGCAAGTATTATACTGATACCAACTCCAGGGAAATACACAACTAAAAAAAGAGAACTACAGGGCAAAATTTTTCATGAACATAGATGCAAAAAATCCTCAATAAAATCCTAGCAAGTAGAACACAGGAAATCATCAAGAAGCTCATACACCATGACCAGGTAGGTTTCATCCCAGGGATGCAAGGATGATTCAATATTCAAAAATCTAGGGCCAAGGAGATGGCTCAGTGGAATAAGCGCTTCCCTGGCAAATGCAAGGGCCTGAGTTCAATCCCCGGTTCTGCAAAATATATATAT
>NW_004524745.1:5216535-5222335 GCF_000260255.1 Octodon degus | reverse complement strand
TATCATTATTTGCAGATGACATGATACTTTACTTGGAAGACCCAAAAAACTCCACCAAGAAGCTACTAGAATTAATACACAAATTCAGTAGCAGAGCAAGATACAAAGTCAATATCCAAAAGTCAATAGCAGTCCTCTAAACAGAAAACAAACACACTGAGAGGGGAATTAGAGAAATGATACCTTTTACAATAGCACCGAGGAAAATGAAATACCTTGGAATTCATCTAACTACAGAAGTTAATCTTTTCAAGGAAAACTACAGTACTCTGAAAAAAAGAGGTTGTAAAGGATTTCAGCAAATGGAAAGATATTCCTTGCTCCTGGGTAGGAACAGCCAACATTGTGAAGATGGCCATACTCCCAAAATTGCTGTATCAATTTAATACAATCCCTATTAAACTGTGACAACATACCTCACAGACCTAGAGAAATTGTTTCTAAAATTTATTTGGAACCAGAAAAGATGTAGGATAGCAAAGGCCATCCTGGCCAACAAAGGCAACGCAGGAGGCATTACAATTCCTAACTTGAAATTATGCTACAAAGCTACTGTGATAAAATCAGCCTTGTACTGGAAACAAAATACACCTGAAGATCAATGGAATAGATTAGAAGATGCAGAGGCCTCTACAAACACATTCATCCTTCTAATTTTCAACAAAAGGGTCAAACACACTTTCTGGAAGAAAGCCTTTCTTCAACAAATGGTGCTGGAAAAACTGGCTCTCTACATGCCGAAAACTAAAACTTTACCCAGGTCTATCACCATGCACTAAGCTAAAGTCAAAGTGGATTAAAGATCTAAACATTAAAGCAGAAACACTAAATCTCCTGGAAGAGAAAGTAGGAGGATCTTTTGAAGACATAGAGGTAGACAAAGAGTTCATGAACAAAAATCAAATTGTATGGGTAATACTAGAAAGAATTAACAACTGGGACCTGCTGTTACTGAGAAGTTTTTTCACATCTAAAGAAATTACCAAAAAAGTGAATAGACAACCCACAAATTTCAAAAAAAAAAATCTTCACTAATAAGCATTCAGACAAAGGTCTTCTCTCTAGAATTCATAAAGAACTAAAAAATATTAGGACCCGAAAACTTAAAGACCCAGTGCAGAAATGGGCATCCGAGATGAACACACACTTCTCAGAGGATGAAATTAAAGAAGCTAATAAATATATGAAAAAATGTTCCACATTGCTAGCCATTCATGAAATGCAAATTAAAACAACATTGAGATATCATCTCACCCCAGAAAGAATGGCTATCATAAAGAAATCACCCAACAAATGTTGGAGAGGCTGTAGGGCAAAAGGAACTCTTCTCCACTTCTGGTGGGAATGTAGACTGGTGTAATCATTATGGAAATCAGTGTGGAAACTCCTTAAAATCTAGGACTGAAAATCCCATTCAAACCAGCTATTCTACTACTGGGAATTTTCCCGGAGGAACTGAAAACATCATATCATAGTGATATATGTGCACCTATGTTTATAGCAGCACAATTTGTGATAGTCAAATCTTGGAAACAACCAAGAAGCCCATCACCTGAGGAATGGATGAAAAAGATGTGGTATTTTTCTACAATGCAGTATTACTCAGCTATAAAGAATGATAAACTCGAACCCTTTTATTTAAGTGGATGCCACTTGAACATATACTCATAAGTGAAATAAAGTGGATGTCACTGGAAGATATACCCAATAGTGAAATAAACTAGACACACGTGTGTAAATATCATATAGTCTCCCTAGTTTAAGAACAGAAAAGTAGAAATAAAAATAGAAAGGTATAGCACAATTAAAAGGAAAGCAAGAACTTGAGGTTTAGACTGTGAAGAGAGAGCAAGGAGAAAAGCCAGGAAACGTGATAGGAGTAAAGCGATACATTTATATGCATGAGGTGGTTAAGGCAATGATCTTGAGAATCTTCATCAGGTTTTTGAAATGAGCAGGTAATTCATGGGATTCTCACCCTGACTAACTATATATGCTAATACCTGTGAACCAAACAATGTACTGAACATAGTAATGGGCAATACTAGGGTCATGCTTGGAATGCTTGTCTTTCTGGTCTTCTGAATATGTACTGCTTCTCATCTCATATCAGTTACTTCTATACTGTCTCTCCAGTAAATGTTTGCTTAAAAAAAGGTAAGAAATGAAAACAAGAGACAAGAAAAAAAAGTCACACAACTGTCCTACTAGATGCTGTATATGGTTAGATGTCTAAATTTCTGTGTAAAAATATATAATTGTTTATTACTATTTTTTAAATATTTTTATTTTTTATTTTCTTTCTTTACATTCTGGAGGGAATTAAAGTTTAACATATCAATATGTGGTGGAAAATACCTTTTTCATATTATGTGTAAGATGTTTGACATTCAGACAGATAGTGAGGTTAAGCTTAACTGCATAGGTTATAGAGTAATAATATCATTAAGCTTCTCTTCTGGAGGGTTAAAACTTATGTTTTCAGACCAAAAATTGGAGAAATAAAAGGGCTGCAAGGATAGCCAACATTTTGACCCTAGCCATTCAAGGTCAGTGAGGACTCAGGACATAAGAGAACCTGTACTGTAACATCCTGTAACTCAGTGATGTCCCAACTTTTCTGATCAAGATTAAGGCCCACAGAGGAAAGTGATTGACAATGTAGAATGTGCCTAAGGAGAGTCACATGGAGAGAAAAAATTCTCTCAGGCTTTCAAAGAGAGCAAATTGGCCAAGCAATGGCCATGACTCATCCACATGGTTGACACTGACAAGGGTCTACAAACTGCAGTACAGGGTTACAGGATAAATCCTGAGGGGATTTGACTGAACTTGTCATATACAAAAGTTACATTTCTTGTTATATATGTTTTGCTTTATCTTGGTCTTAATTATCCAGCAGAAAAGTATAAAAATGAGGTATAAAAAGTAAAGGTATATTAATATGCTGAGCTGTAAAAGGCTCAAGTCAACAACTTCTGACATTGCCAGTCCTATGGATAACCCACTACTATTATGGACTACTGGACTATATTGGACTATTTTGCTGAATTCATGCACCCACAATTTTTAAATGGCTATGGAATACCCATTTCTGACAAAACTAAACAAAGAAGGGGGATACAAATGAAGGACCATTTTATATCTGTATATACAAAATAGTTAGGATAGATATCTAGCCACTTTCTCTTAATTCAATGAGAAGAAAGATTTTTACTAATTGTGTTTGGAAAGGATATTATGTCTGCATCTTGTACTATAAATAACTACTATGAAGACAACAATATGCTATGTATTAATTATTGAAACTTTCCTACTAACCTGTTTTGAAACTAATTGCTATTTTTTAATAAAATTAATAAAAAGTAATATAAACAAGATAGAATAGTTATTATAAAAGTGAATAAAGTACTTAAATTATTTCAATTTTGTCATTCTATGTGAACATTTGAAGGTTATTTTCAGTGTGTGTTTGAAATAAACATTGTTAGATATAAAATGAAAAAAGAACACAAAAAGAAAAACAGGCACACTTCTTCTTTCCTTCTTATTCCAGAAAGTCTCTAATTTTTTGGTGCTCTCCAAAACCCAGATGAGCCTTCTTCTTCAGTTTTCTGGTCTACAGTCAATAGTCTCTGCAAACACCACAGACACATCATAATTCTGCTTTACTAATCTAATAGGCCTTCTCAGTCTAGTTCATTGGACATAACATAATTTTCAATTACTGTGTTCAACAAATTTTGTGAGTGGGAGACTGAATAAGAAGATATCTCATGAGCCCAAACTTTCCCATAGCATTGTCTTAATCTAATTTGTAAATTTGTGTTTTTACATTTTATTCTGCTCATTAAAAATGTTTAAATTCTTCAAACCCCTTAAGTAGTTCATTGATTCTAAAGACAAGTAACATGCTCAAAAGCACTTTGGGCCAGATTTGGAAAAGCACTAAATGCATAGGAGAAAACATCTTTTATAGAGAGAAAAGTTTTGTCCATAGGGAATTTTTACACACAAAAATTAATACACACACACATTGTTATATAGTAACTGTTGGACATCGGGTAGTAATAAATAAGAGTCTAAGCCATAGAAACCAATCATCAGGAGATAGCAGTTGTTCAGGAAAACAGTCAGGTCCAATGTGAGGGTAGAGAGAAAAGGCAAAGAGAAAAAGGAATTGTTAAATGACAGTTGTAAAAGTGATAGTCCTCTTCATTTTGTAGTTAAGTGAGAAGCAAGCCCATTTTGTAATGTTCTTTAATAATTAATACTTATATTTGTAAGTGATACATTTTAATAAAATATTTTGAAAATACTGTTATCATGAAGATTTGAAGATCTGAGAGATCCCATATACTTTGTACCAGTTTCCCTCATTAACAACTGACTTTAGAAAGGTAAACTTTTATAATTAATAAACCAATTCTGCTCACTGACATATCATTATTAATAAGACCCATACTTTATTCCTATTTCCTTAGTTTTCAAGAAATGTCCTCTTTCTATTATAGGGTTCAATGCAGGATACATGGTCATATATAGGTAGCATCTCCTTATCCTGTTCAGTTTCTCTGTGTTATTTGATACCACTGACAATTTTGAGGTGTTCTGGTTGGGTATTTCATAGAATGTCCATCTATCAAGATTTGTGAGTTATTTTTCTCAGGATTAGGCTGGACTTATGTGTTTGGAAGGAAAAATACAGAAAAACTTTGTCATTTTGGTTGTGTAATATCATGAGTACATGCAATCAACATGACTTAAGGGGCCAGGGAGATGGCTCAGTAGAATAAGCCCTTCCCAAGAAAGAGCAAGGGCCTGAGTTCAACCCTCAGTTCAACCAAAGAAAGAAAGAAAGAAAGAAAGAAAGAAAGAAAGAAAGAAAGAAAGAAAGAAAGAAACTTAACTACTGATCTTCACCACATTACCAAAGCAGTATTTGTCAGCCATCTCTGCTGTAAAGCCACTCTTTACTTATATTTTATACTGTACCCTTTGAAAAAATCACTATGTATATAAAAACATTTTTGGGTTTTGGGGTTTTTGTTGTTGTTTTACTATGTTAAAATAATTTTTTATTATCTAAAGAGAATGCAAAATAACAAAGAAAAACAAAACAAAACATTAGAAACTATACAGAACTTCACCAAATAAAACAGTAGGAATTTGACAATAGTTGCTGTATTGCATAATGTTGTCTTCAAATTAGTTGTTTAGGCCTTTAGATATAAGCAGGCAAATTGAGTATAAAACAGAAAAATATTATAAGAAATTAAAAGGGACGACAAAAAAATTTAACTATCAAATGCCTCCCTCTAGGCCAGCAGACATAAATATAATTATCCAAGCCACCTTGCATACATACATAAATATATCTCTTTCCCCCTCCCTCTCTCATCTTTTTCCTCCTACCAGTTTTTCCTGCCCTTTGAATATACTCCTTCTACTCCACAGTATCTATCTTTCATGTTTTTCTTTACTCTTTCAGGTTTTTACACTACCAAGACAATATGACGTTTACATACAGAGGTCTAATTTATTTTACTTATGAGTATGGTTTCTAGTTGCATCCATTTACCTGTAAAAGTCTCAAGTTTATCTTGTTTTTTAACAGTAGCTTCTGTTCAAGGTTTATCTGGTATTGTAGTTGGTGTGACATTGGGTTGCACTGTTCACAGGTAGTTCTTTTCATTTTACATTATGCAACAATGTAATATATATACGTATTACATTGTAATATATATATTTGTTATATATTACATATATATTTCATTTTACTTTTAAAATATATTGTCTA
>NW_004524745.1:5195429-5216435 GCF_000260255.1 Octodon degus | reverse complement strand
TATATAACATATAATAAAATCCTTTAAAACAGTTATGCACATGACATGTAATATTGGATTTGTGCACCGGATCCCAGGCTGTGACCAACTGGGGAAAGGTCAGACAAGGCGTGGTAGGTGAAGCTGTGTAACCCAGTAACACACATCTGTTTGAATAGTAACTGGATCCTGCATAGTGAGGTGTCTCAGAGATGCTGGGCTACTTCACAATAACCAAGACTACAAGAGGAGCATCATCCAGCATCAGGAGAGAGCTGTGGGATTTTGTGAACAGTTTTTACTTCTAACTTTTGTACATTAATGTTTTCCCCAGGCCGTGTTAATAGTACTGTTTCAATCACAAATCACATAAAAAGGACAACTGGTACAACTCCTACTAAACCCACCTATGGCCTAGACAGTGACATGGTGACACTGAAGACTTTAAAACTGTAGATCTTTCTGGATTGACCATGGGCATCTGTACGCTTCTTCAAATATGGCTCTTCCTCAGGAGTCAGTCACCTTCATGACATCAGAGATCCCATTCTGTACCAGGACACAAGGGGCACTAAGGAAGATATCATTCTTGATTCCATAGACCCCCTTAAACATGGTAGAAATTGGATGAATCTTCCTAAGATTCTTCATTATACTTTCTTCCAAATCTGCCACTGACAGTCGATTGGCCCAGGATGCGTAGCCTTTTAGTTTGATCACTTCATAAGCAGTGTCAACCACCTGATTGTGAATCTTTTTCCAATACTCCTTATTCCTATCAGTTCCTGACTTAGGATGCAGATTCTTCAAGGAGACACCAGCAACATTCACACCACTCCACACAGGGATGTTGGAATCTCCATGCTCCCTGAGAATGCATGATGACAGCTCAGAGGGTACATGCCCAGCCTTTCTTCCATCAGGTAGCAGAACCAGGCTGAATCCAGTTGCAACCACTTCTGATAACACAGTTCTTGGGAAAGCTGCTTATCTTGCAAGCCACATAGGTCAAGATATCCACGGTTGGATGCAACAAGCAACTTGCAGTTGGGACTGTACTTTACAGTAGGAATGATGAACTTGAAGATGTTAACATTATACTGCACCAAATTAAGATGGCTCTCTCCATCTTGCTGATGTGCTCTAGTGGTGATAATAACCAGCTTGGAGTTTGCAGTTACATTATAGTCTTTGCCAGAGACAATTTTTGGTGTCCTAAGTAAAAGGCTGCCATATTGAAGATCCATCATCTCTCCCTTCAGTTTGTCTTCCATGATGTTAACAAGAGCAAGTTCATATGCCAAATCCTTCATTAAGATACTGATGGCACAGGCCATGCCAAGGGCACCAACCCCAACAATAGTGATCTTGCTCTGGGGCACCTGTTCCTCCTTAAGGAGATTCACAATCAGCTGATCCTTGAGCCTGGTTATCTTGGACTTAGAACCAAAAGGAACCGGGAGTGCATGTGGGGAGGGCATTGAGGTGCACACTTCTCAGATCCGGACTTAGCGGCGGCAGCTCCAACACCAAATTTATCTTTTTTTATAGCTAAGTAATACTCTGTTGTGTAAAAATACCACAGCTTTTTACCCATTCTTCAGTTGATGGGCATTTGGGTTGTATTCAAGATTTAGCTATGACAAATTGTGCTACTATAAACATGGGTGTACATATATCATTGAGGTACAATGTTTTCAGTTCATTTGGAAAGATACCCAGGAGGGGAATGCTGGGTTAATGGGACCTCCAATCCTAGCTTTTTGAGAAATCTCCACACTGATTTCCATATAGCTGTACCAGTCTCCACTCCCATCAACAGCAGAGAAGGGTTCCTGTTTCCCCACAACCTCTCCAGCATGTTATTGGTTGACTTCTTAATGATAGCCATTCTTTTGGGGATGAGATGGAATCTCACCATTGTTGTAATTTGCATCATATGAATGACCAATGATGTCAAACATTTTGTCATATATTTATTTCACATTTGTATCTCTTCATTTATGCAGTATATACTCATCTCAGATGCCCATTTTTGGATTGGGTCTTTGAATTTTGGAGGCCTGATTTTTTTTTTATTCTTCATATGTTCTAAGTAGAAGTTCTTTATCTGAGGGATATTTGGCTATAATTTTTCCTAGTTCATACGTTTTCTTTTTACTCTATTGGTGATTTCTTTTGACATACAGAAACTTTGCCAAAAAATTAGATCCCAGTTGTTGATTTTTTGAAGTATTTCCTGTGTGATTTGTTTTTGTTCATGAACTCTCTACCTACCCTAAGTCTTTAAGATTTCTATTTACTTTCTCCTCCAGAAGATTTATGCTTCTCTTTTAATTTTTTTAAATGTGTTTAGTACAGGATCTACAGAGTCTTACTACACAGATAGAACTCATAGGGATCCTTCTGTTTTCAGCCTCCCAAGTGCTGGGATTACAGCCATGAACCACCGGCCCAGTCTCAATCACCATTTCAGCACATCCCGCTGGTGCGGGTGGCACAGCATGCCCGACATCAAAACCCAGTCCCTGCATCTGCCTACGCAGTCTCTTTTGATATTTAAATTTTCGACCCATTTTTACTATAGTTTAATACATGATGATAGACATGGGTCTAACTTTAGACTTTGGCATGTAGAAAGTCAGTTTTTCCAGCACCATTTATTGAAGAAGCTATCTCTTCCATTGAACATGTTTGATGCCTTTGTCAAAGATAAGGTGACTAACTGTGTTTGTAGTTGTATCTGCATCTTCTAATCTGTTCTGTTGATCCTCAGGTCTTTTTTTTTTTTTTTTTTTCTTTTTCAGAACTGAGGATTGAACTCAGACCCTTGTGCTTTCCAGGGAAGCACTTATTCCACTAAGCCATCTCCCTGGAACCCCTCAAGTCTGTTTTTATGCCAGTCCTATACCGATGTTATCACAGTAGCTCTGTAGGATAATTTCCTGCCTTTATTTTGTTGCCCACTATTACTTTTGCTATTTTAGGTCTCTTCTGGTTCAAGATGAATTTTTGGAAAGTTTTCTCTAATTTCTGCGCACTTAGATTGATTTCTAAGCATGTCATTTTTTTTTTTGAATGTTATTGTGAAAAATATGTTTTCTCTGATTTCTCTCTTGGTGCATTCATTATTGATGCACAAAAATTTTTAAAGAATAACTGATTTTTCAGTTCAACTCTTCTCCCCTATTTGGACAGTACATTCAGCAACATAAAAGCTCAGCAGTTCTTTTTAAGTCTATACAATTATCACTCACTAAACATCTGTTACAACTTGAGCATGCCCTTGGGGTTTCACTCCCACACAGCTTATGAAATACCACTTTCAGTCATTAGCAATATTTTCCCTGAGGAATTAAGACAGAGTTTCTCTCCATCATTTGTCCCTTTCTAGTGATGATTTCTTTGTTGCAACAGCAGCTTACCACCCTCTGAAACTGACTCCCACTGTGTCTGGCCAAGTACTCATAAGACCCCTTCCCAGCTTCCAGTAGACCCTCCCGGGTGCCACATCTACTTTGTGACATCTTACAGGACTGCTTCATTTCCAGACTTAGACTGACCTCCCAGAGCAGGCTGTGAACAAGCCCCTCCATCCTCCAGTCCTGTGCGCTACAAGATCTCTCCACACTGCTGTGTTTGTCCCCAGCTTGATCAGGAGTAGCATAAATGAGGCCAATTCAAACTCCTCCACTTGCGCTCTAGACTGCAGTCCTTCCATCTCCTCGTGCTCATGCAGCAAACTGGGACTGCATCCGTTCTGCACTGTTAACTATGTAGCAGGAAAGGCCTTCCTATCTATCCTTTATCTCTCTCACATACTCCTTGACCCAGTGGTCTCGGAACTACGAAATAGCATTGTGATCCTGTTGAACAAAAATGTGAAGAGTATTACCAAATTATTTTCTGTTTCTTTTCGGTCTTGTACAGAAATCAGCCAAAGTTGTTTGAAATGTAGCCTTCTCCTCTTCCTTGTGCCTGAATATGTACTTACATCCAAAGCCTACTTACCTAATGGCCAAAAGGTCCTGAGGCCCCAGATCAGTGAGAATGATCAAAATAAATCAGATCATTTTCAGGGGCATAAAATACTGTATGCCAGCCCATTTTTTTAGAATCATATAATAATCCTTCCTTAAAAATAAGAGATATATACTACTAAACTAAAAGGAATGCACTGGACATGCTTGCACCTGTTGAGGAATTTGATATTGAGAAAAAAATAATCTTTAATATAAAGATAATGGTTCTATCATCTCGTTTTATGTGTAGTGTTAGCAAATGTGTCCTGCTATCTAATGTTTACACATAGAGAGACGTGCAGCTTCAGAACAGAACTAAAAATTCAGTGCGATAGTCTTGTCTCTCCCTAAATGTTCTGACAGGTTGTTAGAATGGAATGTTTCCTCTCTCAATTTCACCCAAAAGGACAATACATTGTAGCTCATATATCAAAGTCAGTATAAGAAAAATCTCCACATACGAACTTGACAAAGGAAATGTGTCAGAATCCTTACATAATCCCTGAAACCCTCAATGAGAACAAGAATACAAAAAAAAGTGTAGATCAAATATCAATGCCAAGGTAAGCTAAATCCCCACGTTCAAATTTGACAGAGGAAATGTGTCAGATCATTACATAACCTCTTAAATTCTCAATAAGGTCAGGAATATAACAAGACACTAGAGAGAAGAAAGATTGATGATGAGATTTTGTTAGAGATAGCTATTTCCTGTTGTGAATTCCCACTTCCAAGGTGGGAACTGTACAATTTCACTACTTACCATCAGGCTTGTGATGAGAACATTTATAGCAGCACAAAACTTTGAAATGCGTTTTCTATAGGTGTGTGATACAGCATATAGGTGCATGACTCTTGGCAAAATAAAGCTCAAACAAGCTCTGACAGTAAAATAGAAAGAGGCAACTGGAATTTGGCCTGTGCTTAAAGAATTTTGGGTGGCTGAAGATGTTCACAAATTTTTTCACATCCCTTCCATGTGCCTTACCTATGAGAGATAATAACTACATTTTTCTTACATTTGGTCAAGCTCTCCGACAGCTATTGTTACAGAGTAGTTTCTTTAGAAATGGTTCACCAATCAAAAGTATTCCAGGTTCTTCTTGCCTTGAATAAAGAATTGGACATGACAAATCAATAACCAAAAAGTTATTTGAAAAGTTCAGGGTAAATGGATGTGAGAGAAACCAGTTCCACAGAGCAAATTTGAGATAAAAAAGGAAAAAAGGATAAACACAGAAAAAAAGTACACACAGTATTCTACATAGTGTGGGCTTCCATGAAAACTCATGCATGGTAGTGACTCTCCTTGACAGCTGGTCCTTTGTATGCCAGCTATATCTCATGGGAGCTTGCAAGAAATCCTACATGCAGGAGTCCTTGCACGGCCCTGGGATCTTGTCATTTATAGGTGCTATTCACTTTCAAAGCCACTTTGCCACCCCCTGTCTCCTATATCATTTTGATGATAAAGTTAGTAGAAATTGTCTAGAGCCAATTTCTGATCTATTTTGTCTTTTTAAGTATAGCTGGGAGCCCTAACTTGCCTTGTATGAAGTTTGACTTCCCTATGACCACTAGGCTATGAATTCAAGGGCACTTATTCTGCAGAAAAGCCAATATCTCAGACAATCCCACAAAAGCACTACACAGTAAATCTTAATCACTCTAGCCCAGTCAATCTTCACTTAAGTATTATCACTAAGTGATTTCTACCAATGCCACATGGAGAAGAAATGCTCAGTTGAGTTTCACCTGAATTCCTAGTGCACAAAATAATGAGATGTAATATAAAAGTCACAATAGTAAGCCACTGAGTTGTGTTATGTTATTACAGCAGTAGATAACTGGAAAAATAATGGAACACCTCAGTGTATCCCAAGAGAAAGATGAAAGCATTCCAGAAGAGAATTTGGGCATGTTGTCTCTTACAGATAGTCCAGATTTGAGTCATGTCTAATAGGCCATCTAGTTTAGATATAAATTGTACCCCAAAATACACTGGTCAAATTGGGGTCACTGTGGTGTGACCTGGAAGCATGTGTTCTCCTTTCTTTCTCTGCTTCCTGGATGCCATAAGGTAAGCAGTTACCTTCTATGAGGTCCTTCCACCACAACATTGCTGCCTTGGTGCCAGCCCACTTTACACTGAAGCCACCAAAACCTTGAGCCAAAATAAACCTCTCTTCCTCCTCCTGTGCCCATTGGCTGTTTTCCAATGGTAGAAGTGTGAGTTTTCTGAAACCAGAAAATTAATTCTGGAAGAGAACTTGTGTGCTAACAGATAAATGTGCTGCTGGGAGATGGGGCTTGTTGGAAAAGGTGGGTCATTCGTGTGTGATCTGGAAGGATACATCCATGTTCCAAGCACCCCTCCCTCCTTGCTCTGAGTCCTGGTTGTCACAGGTTGAGCAGCTCCTGTCCACCACAACCTACCCCCATGCTGCATGGCCCCATCTTCTGAAATCATGAACCAAAATAAATGTTATGGATGTTGGGTAATTTGTCCTGGGGATGGGAAAATGACTCATATATTGAAGATGATGAGAAACAAAACTCATCAGGGTTGTAAAAGTAATTGAAAATCACTACCTGGAAGAGACTCATCTGCCCAGTTCAGTGGCATGACAATTGAAAAGGATCAAAATGATCTATCAAAAAAAAAAAACATTAAATGTGTCCTACAGGAGAAAACAGCTTTCAATCTGTGGGAAAATATATATGAAGAGTCAATGGGCCTGAAGCTTGCTGTAAGTGACAAAGGGAGATTATTTGCTAGGAAATCAACATAGAGTCAGTTTTGCATCCAGAAAGGATTGCTGAACAGTGTTCAGCACATACATACATTTATAATGTACAGTTAGTTTTGCAGAGGAGGTCAATGGATAAGATTTCAGGGTCTCCACAGACACTGTATTCTGAGAGAGGATCAGCAGGCTGGCCTCAAACCCACAGTGATCCTCCTGCCTCAGTCTTCCAAGTTCTGAGATCACAGGCATGTCTAAGTGCTTTTTTATGTACAAATTTTTGCTGAAGTAGGCTAGAAAACAAATCAAATATTCGCAGTTGGTGAATGTATATGGCACTGGAATGACACACAGAATTTTAAAACTGCCATTGATTATATTTAAATCATTCAACCAATTTCTCTAGTTTTTCAGATCATTGTATCCATTCATTGTTTTACAAATGGATGAAGGATTTGGTATCCTGGAAATACTGCTTTCACATACATTACCTTGCAAAAATATAAACCTTCTATAATTATAAAAAATTGTAATTTTGTAAGATCAAGAGTACTGTTATCAATATAGAGCAACTCTACATGACTGTTAGAATAGTTTCATGATATTTTCACATTAACTTAATTGAAAACATTTCTCAAAAGTCAAGAAAAAATGCTGTTGATAGATTCATTCCAACTTATTGGAAACCAGATGCTTTCTTTTATTTGTGTGTCTGTCCAAACAATGCTCATTTGAACTTTTCTCAGATAATTTCTCAATATTTTCAAATTGTCATAACTCATCTGCTCATTGTCCTTTTATTGTCTGATCAATCACATCCCTTACTTTTATATTTATGACATCACATATTACTGTTAACTCCTAAGCCTCTGTGAAAAACAAATTCCCTCCATGATTAATCAATCCTTTCTCTCACTTACTTTGATATCTGTACTCCACTGATTGTTTCTATAACTTTTAATGAGACAGCCACTTCCTCCATGTGCTGTTTCTTCCTTTCATCTATTTTCATGTCGCACTTGCACTATTGTGCCTGTATAACTCTTTGGGCTTCTGAGCACCCTTTCTCCTATCATTACTCTGTTAAATCAATTGTCAATGACCACTATTCCAAGAAATTTTCCTCTTCCTTGAAGACTTTATGATCTGTTGAATTTGCCATTTCTTTCCCAGATATCTTCACTTATAACCACCAGGCATATCAGAATCTATCTCAATATGCCTTTTGGGCTGGGATATAAGAGATCATGCTTTGTTTGAATTTGTAGTTATTTATATTACACAGACATGGAATCCAATTAATCAATTCAGTCACTGTTGTTAAAGTGACATTTATCTAGAAGTCAGTTCCTTTAGCACTAAAATAATATTGCTCTTTTTAATAAAGTATAAGAGGGCCAGCCAAATAACTCAGCAGATTAAAGTGCCTGCAAGCAAGCACAGGGGCTGGGGGTTTAGTGGTTTAATCCCCAGGCCCTGCCATGCTGGCCCTGCCCCCAGGTTGCACTGACACTGGGATTGAGACTGGGCATGGTGGCACACGCCTGTAATCCCAGTGCTTGGGAGGCTGTAAACAGGAGGATCACTACGAGTCCAATCTAGTAGTGGGACCCGGTACACTCTGTCCTAAATACAAAAATAGAAAAATAAACAATAAAAATAAAGTATAAGCACATGGATAAAAATGAAAATAATATATTTTTTAATAAATAACTTACTGAATTATTGATAACAATCTTCCTTGATCATTCAATCTCTTTGATTTATACAGTACTTTATTGCTAGATTGTTGTAGGACATATCAATACAAGTGAAATATTTAACTGCCTTAAAGCTATGGCCAGAATGTGCAGGTATGCTATGTAGATTAAAAGCTGAGAGACCCTAACTGTTCAGATTTAACTCAATTTACTTTAAAAGGTGAAGTTGTCCTGCTTATGTTCTGAATAATAAATTTGATTTTTTTTTTAACCCATAATGGAATCTTAGAGATAAACTTAGCTCTAAGATCCTTTCACAAGGGCATTGTAACTTTGATATTTATTTTGGGCAGTATGTATTTTTTATTCCATTTTATGAACACATGCTTATATGTTATATGCTTAGCTTTCCTAGAAAGCTGTTCTACACACAGTGTAGACTTTAAGCAGATAGGTTCTAAGATAGGTTTTGTTTTGTTTTTTTTTTTTTTGCGGAACCGGGGATTGAACTCAGGCCCTTGCGCTTGCCAGGGAAGCGCTTATTCCACTGAGCCATCTCCCCGGCCCCTAAGATAGGTTTAAAGTAATTTGTCTAGGATCACAATCAGTAGCAGAGAGATATGGGATTTGTACTTAGGTTACTCTATGTGAAGCTAATATTCATTCACACCAATCTTTTTTATATTGTATGGAATAATATCATAGAACTTGAATTTTCCTATAATTGAACCATATTTTCATTTCTGCATTCTTTTTTATCTTCCTGGATTTTCAAAAGTCTTTTATTAATTTTTCATATTAATGAAATGAGTTTTCCAGCTCTGACTTTTCATATTTACACAGTAAAAATGAATGAAACACAAAGACTATACCGTTGAATAAACAAATCATCCTTTACCTGTGACTTCTACAATTAATATTTATTATAAAGACATATAAGAATATGATAGAAGTAGGTAATGAATAATCCCCTTAACTTCTCACTCTGAGAATATCATTCCATATAGCTCTTGGAATATGGATCTTTTGGTCTATGAATATTTGTGGGATCCAAGAACATGTGGATATTTTCCTTGTAACAATGTAACAATGATCGTGCCACATGTTACACTGTCTGATTCCTACTCCATGCAGACAGTCTCAAAGCTAAGTAGCTTATCTGTGATGATATTTTTTGCTGAACATCATTCATTGTAAACATCATTTAAAAGAAAAGCAACCAAGAAATTTAAAAGTTGTAAATTAACACCTCTTGGATATCCCTTTTTTTCCTAACTTCACATCTGGTTTTTTGTGTGTGTCTGCTTCTGCTTTCTGATTCTCTACTCATCTGATTCGGGAAAACTATTTTCCCTTTGACAAAAACTGTTTGCATTAGAAGGTATTTGGGGCCAGCCAGATAGCTCAGTGGATTAAAGAGTCTGCTTAGGCAGATGTGGGAACCAGGGTTTGATCCCGGGCCTTACATGCTACCCCTCCCTCAGGGCACACTGAGCCAGTGAATGAGACTAGGTGTGGTGGTGCATGCTGGTAATTCCAATACTTGGGAGGCTGAAAACAGAAGAATCACTATGAGTCTGATCTGTGTAATGAGACCTTGTAGACCCTGTATTAAATACATAAAAAATAATTTAAAAAATTTTAAAAACAAGACATTTGATATCTTCTGTTTGTGTACGTTCACAGGTAGAACTTTTTAGTCTGCTATAACTGAAGAACTCTGAAATTCTCTTTCTGGTTGTCACAGAATTCACCTCATTAGTCCTACTATTGCCAACAGGTAGTGTTGAGTGTACACACACAGACTCCACAGTATACCTAAAGTATAAATATCAATTTTATTTATTTTTTATTTTTTGGCAGGACAGAGGATTGCACTCAGGCCCTTGTGCTTGCCAGAGAAGCACTTATTCTACTAAGCCATCTCCCCAGCCCCTAAATATCAATTCTTATACAACAATAATATCTCAACCCTTTGGAAGAAACTAAAATTTTTTATAACTACAGATTTTTAAGACCAGTAGTCTCACAATAAAGGATTTAATATCACGGCTATGCATATCAGCATGTTTATTTGAATTTTTTCTTTCCAAATTTCTTTTTTTTTTTTTCTTTTGACAGAACCAGGGATTGAACTCAGGGCCTTGTGCTTGCCAGGGAAGTGCTTATTCTACTGAGCCATCTCCCCAGCCCCCATATCAGCATGTTTAGTTTTATCCTATGGAGTCTGCTGGGATAGAAAAAATGAATTCATTGTCAGGCATGTATTTCTGAAGGGCTCATTTTTTGGATGTACAAGGTTCAACTAGAAGCCTTGAAATTTGTTATTCTGAGGACTAAAATAGCCTTTTGGGTAAGAAATATCCTACTCAGACTGTATTTTTCTTTTGTTTCCTTTCTTTAAGGAAAATTAACATACTTTCCTATAGACAAAAAGAAGTCAATAGGAAAAGAAAAGAGGGTCAAAGGAATGGTATATTCTGGGGCTGGCCTTTTTCAAAGTCCAGCTGGATTCTTGCCCTTCTTCTGAATAGGTTGCTTTTTTTTTTAATTTCATCAGACAACATTGCCTCTCTGGTCTAATTCCTTACTAAGGCTAATTCAGATCTTTTTATGTCAGTTATGTCAAAGGCAATCACACTACTAAACAAATTTAACCAACTAAATGCCTTTGTATCTCATACCACTTGGTCATGTTTAGGGAAAAGCTAATACTTGCTTCAACATTATTATGTGGATGGATATTGTCATGTGCTTGCTCAAAGTACTAGCACAGGTGCTTCTTGTGCATTTTTATCTCCATTTTATACTCAGTATTATCTGATCTTGCTCTTTCAGTGAAATGCATACAGGTGCAGAAGCAGATGAAAGTTAAAAGCAGATTAAAAACTTAAATCTGGGTCAAGCGAGATAGCTCAGTGGACTAAAGCAGCTGCTTAGAAAAGCTTAGACAAGTGCAGGGACAGCAGTTTGATGCCCAGCACCAAATATTGCACCAGCCCCAGCCGCAGGGATGGCTGAGCCTGCCAGAGTTTGGATGTGGTGGTGCACACCTGTAATCCCAGAGCTGGGGAGGCTGAAAGCAGAAGGATCATCTTGAGCCCAAGCTATGTAGTGAGACCTGCAAAAGTATCCATCAAACAAAAGTAAGGGTGTTTATATTCAGAGGTACTAAAGATAGCATCTTGCCTCTGACCAATCAAAACTAGAACAGAGCCAGCTGGGATTCCTCTACTGAGAAGATATTAGTAAACATATGGCTCTGGTAACAGGGGGAATCCAGCATTCAGTCCAAAAGAAAGAACCTATGATTTCAACCATTTTTTCGAAAAATTTAAACCTTTCACTTAAGAGATCTTAAAGTTTCATCCCAAAAAAGTTACAGCTTCCCAGAAGAGAAAACAAATAAATAAAAGCTAGATTCAAAGGAAACCTTTAAGTAGTAGTTGGCTGGTGTTTTTTACAGTTATGCCTTCCTGTTTGTTTTTACTGCCTACTGTTCTGTGCATTGGCTACACTACCAGATTTCCACAGGTGAGTGGTCATCCCCTATCTCACTCCCTCATCCTACCCTTGCTGGGATTCCCCAAGGGCCCTTGTTCATTTGTCATGTTAAAAATGCTTAGCACAAACATGTAGTTTTGTGAGAATGCTTCAAGCCTGGCTTCACATTCACAACGCAACAGAAGTGAAACCACATGGAATCTCCCCAAGTGATATATACAAACTGGCCCTGATTAATGGCTGCTGTGATAGGTACCTGCAGCAAAGAAGAGATATGACAACAAAGGTCAATTTGCTGCATCACTGAAATGTCTGTCTCAACATGTTTATCCCTTAGTGGTGTTCCTTGGAGCTGCAAGTTTTACAAAAAATACACCTGAATCTTTGTTTACCTGTCTCCCTCTCTCTCTTTCTGACTATTTTTTTCTATGACCTCTACTCTTAACTTAGATTCCTGGGGCCATCATGCTAAACAATCAGCCTAAACATCATGTTTCTTCTTTGTTTTCAGATAGTTGGAGTAGTGCCAAGAGAAGTGAAAAGAAAAATTCAGTTCCTCTCCTTCTGCATACAATAATACAGCAAGAAGGAGGAGAGCTTGTGGGCTTATTCCCCTGTGGCTGACAGATGCACAGAGAAAAGCCTGCTGCTCTCTGCACCAAGAAGCATTGATTATCTTCCTGGATCTAGTACTGGCAAGCTATGTGTCTTCTAGAGAAAGATTAAATATAACTGGGTTTTGCTGAATCACACACATTGTGAGCTAGAATAATCACTAATTCCTCATTTAGTAACTGAGATCCAGATGGCCAATGTAATTCGCTTGAAGTCTAATCACTATACAAAGAATGAATTTGTTCAGTGGTTAAAGATTTGGAGGTGAGGGTATGACTCATTTGAAAAACATGTGAAGCTAAATTTAATATAATGATCACCTTTCTGGGCATAAAGCTAGGATGAATGTGTTGTTGAACATGGTGTCAGACATAAGGAACTTAATTCTCTGATACTTTAAATTTAGGTAGGTTAGTGTTCAAGCAGAATACCCTAAAAGTAGTGATAAAGTTTTGAGTACCCAAGAAAAAACTGAATCACCAATGTAAACACCACACATTTAATAGCTATGAAAGTAAGAAAATGAGCCAACAAAGAGAAGAACAAGATATCTAAGCAATACTAAGTTTTGATAGGGAGAAAAACTATCAACAGAACTAGTAATAATGATCACAGAAGTAACAGAAAAAAACAGATCAGATTCTCAGATAACCAAAGATAAAGTAATCCATATCTTTTGACATGGTGGCGCATGTCTGTAATCCCAGCACTGTGGAAGCTGAGACAGGAAGATCACCAAGAGTCTGAGCTGCATAGTGAGACCCTTGTACCAAATAAATAAACAAATAAAATAAAATAAAATAAAATGTTAAGTATGTAGTTTTCACTATTATTCTCTCTTCCAGTCTCCATGTTTAAGACAAGGATAATGATCAGCATTTGTAGATAAAACATTGGTTTACTTTCTTTGTTTCCACATTGATATCTTAAGAAATGACATACAGTTCTTTTTTACTTCAAATTTATACCCAGCATGTGTTGCTCCACTGATCCCACTCCTGGTGCACTTAGCCAGCCACCAAGTCCAGGCATGTTAGCACTCATCTGTAATCCCAGGGCTGGGGAGGCTGAAAACAGGAGGATTGCTATGAGTCCAAGCTGCATAGTGAGACCCTGTATCAAATACATGAATTTTTTAAAAGTGTGTGTTATTTGTAATTATATATGCAGTGTATTTATCTTATCTTTCCTCTTCTACTGCTGTGTTGTCTATCTTCTGAATTTCAACCACATTTCTTTTTCACATTTGAAACTACAAAAAAGAAAATTTTTAGTTTCAAATGGAAATGTCAGAGGATAAGCATAATATTTACAAGTGTTTTCAGTGTATACAAGGTTTTTAAAATCATTAGGCTTGATATGGTTATCTAAGGAGAAAGTCTGGGTTAAAAATACAAGAAGTCGGAGCTGGAGAGATAGCTCAGTGGAATAAGCACTTCCCTGGCAAGCGCAGGGGCCTGAGTTCAATCCCTGTTTCTGCCAAAACAAAACAAAACAGGGTCTTACTATGTAGATCAAACTCATAATGATTCTTCTGTTTTTAGCCTCCTAAGCTCTGGGATTACAGGTGCACACCCCCATGCCCAGTCTCAATTGCCATCTCAGCATGCCCTGGGGTGGAGCCTGCATGCATGCCCGGGATCCAACACCAGCCACTAAGCTCAGTCTAAGCAGGTACTTTAGTCTGCTGAGCTATCTGGCAGGCCCTTTTAATATCTTTTAAGATCTTCTTAGACTTAATTGATTCCCCCTTTTTAGTGAAGAGTAGATTCAGCATGGCTACTCAAACCCTGCATATTCCAGAAAGGTATGTCCTATACATTCTTCAGGACTATATCTTTACTGACTCATAGGGACTAAGATCTGAGCTTCTGGGAAATCTACATAGTAAGAGTGCCTTTTTGTAAGTGAAAGTGGGTATCAATTTGAACTTAGAGAACTATGTAGGCTGCACATTGAATAGCTAAGGTCAGCCATGTAGCTGCTCCATGCCTGTGTGAATGATCATCCAATGCTAATCCTTCTGGCCTGCCAGCACTTAGAAGATGCTCCCTGGCTGGCAATCCTCATACATATCCACCCACCTACTCAAGATAAGAATTAAGCAATCAACCTTGAGTCCCCCAGTTTGTTCTTATTGCACACATCTAATCTAGCACAAGGTCCTCATGGCTCCAGCTACAAAGCATATTTTCTATGTGTTTTCCTCCAACTGGACTATTATCATTCCACAACCATCATAACAAACTTTTTTTAAAAGAATATAAAATAGTGCTGGAAAAAAAACAGCATTAGAAATGATACAAAATTTCACTAAACAAAGTAATAGAAATTCACTAATGGTTGCTGTATTATATGATGCTACCTTCAAATTAGTTGCTCAGGTTACCAGATATAAATGTGCAAGATTCTTTAAAAACAACAAAACAAAGCAATAACAAAAAAGTTGTAGGAAATTCAAAAGAAGAAAAGAAATAAGAATAAAAAGGAAAAAACGTTAAGCATTAACTGCACCTTTCAAAAGACCAGCAGGAATTGGAAGTACAATTATCCAAAACATTCAGTATATATACCTAAGTGTATCCTTTTCCTTTCTTTAATTTGTCCTTTTCCTCATCCCAATTTTTCCTTCCCATTGAACAAATTCTTTCCCTTTTACAGTATCTGTTGTACCTTTTAGATTTTTATTACTCTTTCAGGTTCTCACACTAGCGAATTAATATGATGTTTGCACATGTGGATCTGATTTATTTCACACACCCATGTAGTGTCTAGCTGCATCCATTTAACTAAAAAAGCCTCAAATTTCTCATTTTTTATAGCTCAGTAATACTGCATTATGGAAAAATACCATATCTTTTTATCTGTTCCTAACTAATGAGCATTTGGGTTGTTTCCAAGATTTAGCTACGACAACTTGTGCTGCCATACACATGGGTGCACATATATCATTGTGGTATGATGATTTCAGTTCTTTCAGAAAAATGACTAGGAGGAGAGTAGCTGGCTTGAATGGGAGCTCCAATCCTAGCTTTCTGAGGACTCTCCCTATCTTTTGCCTAGGCTATTGCAGTGACCTCCCAAGTTGTCCTACACTTGCTACCTTGTAAGCCACTCACCATATAGCACCGAGAACGCTCATTAATGTTTATATTTTCCTGTGTTTTGTCTTGTGTTGAGTCAATCCAGACTGCTTTATTCAGTCTGCAAATCCTATATGATCTTGTCCTATCTCTATTATCTATTACCATGCTTACTGGCTCCAATTACATTTGTGGCCTTTTCATCCAACAATCCAAACTGTGCTCCTATCTCAAGTGATTTATATCTTCTTTTAGTTATTTAGTATAAACACCACTAGCTATAATATATAAAATATGACAGTGGATATTTTTTAATATTAATCTCATATAAAGCCTGAAATTAATACGTATTTATTGAATGGTAGGACTGAGTCTATCATAGAAGTTAGCAAAGGATATTGACAATACCTTTGTAAACATTGGTTGGAAAGAAAGAAATGTAATTGCAAACTGTAGTATGCCTCCTATTTATAAGGCCATCCTTATTACAAGATGAATGCCATATTATCTTTGTCTTATTCCAGTAAATGTATCCAAATGTCTTTCCTGTAAGTTTGTGTTTCTAACTAGATCTTACCCAACATAACAAGTGATGGTCTTTAACTTTTAAAATGTAATTCACATGAGACTGGGTGTGGTGTAACATGTTTGTAATCCCAAAACTTGGGAGGCTGAAAACAGGAGGCTCACTACGAATCTAATCTGTGTAGTGAGATCCTGTAGAACCTTACTAAACCTTACTAAACCTCCCTATTTCCCATCAATATTTTCTTCTACATAGCAGTCACTATTTCTAATTCTCAGTCACACTTGTACTTTAATGAGTAAAACTCACGTAAGGAGCTCATTAAAGGATTGCAGAATGAATTTCAATGTGTATTCTGATCTTTCAAATCTTCAAGCCTACTATATAAGATATTTGGATGTATATATTTTGAAACCCTATATCAAAAATATTGTAAAATGTTCTTCATTCCTCCAAAGTGACTTCATTCTCAGTTTTCCCATTTCTTTTAAGGTTAACACTAATACTTTTCAGTTACTTATATTTGAAAGTTTGAAGTCAATCTTATTGTCTTCTCTCATTTTGCTGTGCTTTTCTATTCTTAAGTTATATTAATAATCTACATGAGCAAAAATAGGTAATAACTAATCACTTACTTTGTCTTGGATACCAAATATTAGAATTCAGTAACACAAAAATTTTAAACCATTCTAACCCCATGTTACTTTCATAGTTTGAGAAATGATAAGTAAGTACACAAAGATAAGTCACATATGTATCATATTAGAAGGTAATGAATGCTATGAGAGGGGAATGGGAAGTGTTGAAGAAGTCCATAATTGTACTAAAACTGAACAGAGTAGGCCTCATTATGTACACATAACATCTGAACAAGTACTTTAAAAGCATAAGACGGGCTGGAGAGATAGCTCATCAGTCTAAGAACCTGCCTGGAAAATGCAAGGACCCAAATTCTAGTACTGCATGCCATGCTAGCCTTGTGCCGAGCTGGCCACTGAAACAGGGCATGGTGGTACACGCCTGTAATCCCAGTGCTGGGGAGGCTGAGACAGGTAGGATCACTGAGTCCAAGCTGTGTAGTGAGACCCTGTACCAAATACATAAATAAAACTAAAAGATCAGAAAAAGCATAACAGTAGGTAATAAAAATATCTAAAAGAAATACATGTATATCAGAAAGAACACCAAGTACCAAGGCCTTGAGCCTGATGAATGTTTGGCAGGTTTCAGAATTGGCAAAAATAGGTAAAGACACCTGGTGTGGAATGAGTGGGATGGATGCTAGAAGGAGATGAAGATAGAAAGGTGATGAAGGTCGGCTTATGTACGGCACTGTGGGCACTTACAAATGGTCACCTCCTACATGTCCCAAATGTATATTGTCATTCCTGCTTTCATGAATTTTCTTACCATGTTTCCCTTGCCTGGAACAACTTTCCTTTTCTGGTCACTTACATAAAGCTTATGAGGTCCATGTTGTATTCTCTTTCCTTTGCAACACCTTCTATAACTCATTCCGTCTGCAGGGATTTTTCAGCTTTTATCACACCGTTGACACAAGGAGGAAGTATTCTTCTAAAAGTCATCCTGACTTGCCCATGTCTTTGAGATAGCCTCTCATAGGAAGACAATGATTGTGTTAACTCCTGACTCAAGTTGTACTTTGAGTTGGCTAGGAATTGATACCCCCTTAACATTTAACTACAGACCACTCATCCTGCCAGTGAGAGTTAAAACTATTCATGTATAATGAATAGAATGATTTTTTCTAATGGTGTTTGTAAGTAGGATCACAAGTCTGCATCTTGTACAGCAATTAACCACTAAGAAGAATATATGCAGTGTATTATTTGTTGAAAATGTACTTTCGATTTGATTTGAAACTGTCTCATTGCTATATGTTTATCAATAAAACTTTGAAAAGAAAAAAAAAATAAAGAACTTCTTCAGCTACAAAAAAAAAAAACTATTCATGTAAAGTGGTAATATAAAAGGTTCTTGGTATCTTATAGATATACAGTAAATAACCATGTTTTGTTTCCATACCAACAAATTAATTATCATTAAATTTGTATCTAATTTGGATATTAAAAAGCACAGCTATATGTTTCATTGTCAAAATTAGCTACTAAATATGAGTGATTATTTTACTAACTTACAGTAATTTCTCCCTCACATTCACTCAATATCTGAACCAGTAAAGTCTCATTCAATCATAGGCAGTCTTGGTATAGCTCTTACATTACTTTTTAAACTTTTTTTAAAATATCATTTTTATTGAGAAAGAAGTAGCAATGAGACAGTTTCAAAACAGGTTAGTAGGACAGTTACAATAATTAATACATTGTATATTGTTGTCTTTGTAGTAGTTATTAATACTACAAGATGTAGACATGGTATCTTGCCTAAACACTATTAGTTCACAACTTTCTTCTCATTTTTTCAGAATTTTATTGATAAACAAATATTGCTGAGACAGTTTCAAACAAAACTGGTAGAATGTTTTCAATAATTAACACATTGCATACATTCCTCCTAGTGGTTAATTGCTGTATAAGATGCAGACATGATATTCTATTTACAAACTCTATTGGAACAAATCCCTCTATTCATTAAGAGCATGTAACTATCTATCCTAACCATTTTGAATGCACAGACACAAAATGGTCATTCATCTGTATCCCTTTTTTTGCTTAGTTCCACTATTTGAATATTATAAGTGTGTTAACTCAGCAAAATATTCTAAAAGAGTCCACTTGTTCATAATAGCATTGAGGGTTCCTCTTCAATGGCAACATAAGAAATTGTTGACCTGAGTCCCCTACAGCTCAACATAACAGCATGGCTTTACTTGTTGTACTTCATTTTTATACTTTTCTGCTAGATGGTTAAGACCAAGATAAAGCAAGACCTATGCAACAAGAGTTGTAGCTTTTGGACTTGATAATGTCAGTGAAATCCCCTCAGGATTTATCCCGAGATCCTGTACCTCAGATTGTAGTTCCTCTATCAGTGTCAGCCATGTAGATGAGTCATGGCTATTGCTTGGCCAATGTGTGCTCTGTGAAAGCCCGAGAGAATGTTTTCTCTCCATGTGACTCCCCTTAGGCACACTCTACATCATCCATCAAGCACACTGTACATCATCGATCACTTTCCTCTTTGGCCCCATAATCTCCTTCATCAGAAAATTTGGGACACTACTGAATTACATGATGTTAAGGTACAAGATTTCATATGTCCTCAGTCTTAATTGACCTTGGAAGGCTAGGGCCAAAATGTTGACATTCCTTACGGCCCTCCTTTTTCTTTAATTTTGGTCTGCAAACTTATGTTGTTAACACTCCAGAAGGGAAGTTTATTGTTATTAGCATACAACCTAGGCTGTGAAGCTTACCCTCTCTATCTGTCTGATTATCAAACATCTTCGGGATAACATGAAACAGGTATTTTTCATCAAGTATAGATATGTTGAACTTTAAGTCCCTACAGAATATGATGAAAAAATATTTAAAACTTAGAATATATTTTTAAAATAGGCATAAAGAATTAAATAATTCTTATGTTTACACATAAGTCCAGAAATCAAACTATATACAACCGTGAAGCAGGACAGTACCACAACATTCCTTTTTCTGTCTCCTGCCTTCATTCACCACAACCTTCTTTTTAAACAATCACCTACCCAAGAGACAGCACAGCAGCAATTGGCATGTCATAACAGGCAGACCATATTCCGAAGAGCAGAATGACAGGCACTCCAAACATGAACCTACTATCACAAATTGCCATCTTCAGTGCAGTTGTTTAGTTCATAGGTGTCAGTATACGCAGTTAGTCAGGGTGAGAATCTTTCCAATTAAAGGCTAGATACAAAAATCTTCTGAAGATTCTCAGGTCATTGCCTTAACTATCTTCTATATATAACTGTATGTCTTGTCACGATCATGTTTCCTAGCTCTTCTCCTTGCCAACTTTTAATTAGTTAGTCCTCAAGTTCTTGCTTTCCTTTTACTTGTATTATACCTTTCTATTTGTGTTTCTTCTTTTGAGTACTTATGCTAGGGAAATTATATGAAATTTACACATGTGTGTCTGGTTTATTTCACTTACGAGTATATCGTCAAGTGGCATCCACTTCAATACAAAGGCTTCGAGTTTATCATTCTTTATAACTGAGTAATACTCTATTGTATAAAAACACCACATCTCTGTCATCCATTCCTCAAGTGATTGACATCTTGGTTGTTTCCAAGATTTGGCTATCACAAATTGTGCTGCTATAGACATAGGCACACATATATCACTATGGTATGATGTTTTTAGATACTCCGGGAAAATTCCCAGTAGAGGAATAGTTGGTTTAAATGGCATTTCCAGTCCAACTTTTCTAAGGAGTCTCCACACTGATTTCCATAACGGTTACACCAATCTACATTGCCACCCACAGTGGAAAAGGGTTCCTTTTTCCACATAGCCTCTCCAACATTTGTTGTTGGGTGATTTCTTTATGACAGCCATTCTTTCTGGGCTGAGATGATATCTCAATGTTGTTTTAATTTGCATTTCGTAGATGGCTAGTGATGTGGAGCATTTTTTCATATATTTATTTGCTTCTTTAATATCATCCTCTGAGAAGTGTATGCTCATCTCAGATGCCCATTTCTGGATTGGGTCTTTAAATTTTGGGGCCCTAGTGTTTTTTTTAGTTCTTTATAAATTCTAGAGAGCAGACCTTTGTCAGAGTACTTATTTGTCATGATTTTTTCCAAATTTGTGGGTTGTCTTTTCACTTTGTAATTTCTTTTGACATAAAAAAAAAAAACTTCT
>NW_004524745.1:5190301-5191806 GCF_000260255.1 Octodon degus | reverse complement strand
TTTACTCCTTTTTCTCCTGTGTTTAATTGCTTGCCCTATTTATGTGGTTGCTTCTGATCTCATTCGTTGAGTTCCGATCATTTTGGTCCTTCTCTAGAACATCTTTCAGTAGCCTGTGTAGTGTTGGCTTTGTCATCATGAAATTCTTTAGCTGTTCTTTGTCATGAAAGTATTTCACTTCTCCATCTAACTTGAAAGAGAGTTTCGCAGGGTATAGTAGTCTGGGCTGGAATTTGTTTTCATAGAGGATCCAAAGCACTCTGCTCCATGCTCTTCTTGCCTGCATGGTTTGTGAAGAGAAGTCGGCTGTAATTCTGATTGGGTTTTCCTTTGTATGTGATGTGCTTCTTTTCTCTAGTGGCTTTTAATATATTATTCTTGTGATGAATTTCTGGGAACTAGACTATTTTATGTCTCGGTGTGTTTGTCATTGGATTGAGGTTACTTGGCATTCTGTATGCTTCAGTTACCTGAATATCAGATTGTTTCCTCCTATTTGGGAAGTTTTCTGCTATTACTTCTGCTCATATTTCTTTCAATGTCATTTGTATTGATTCCTTCTTTCTCATTGATGCCTATTATTCTCACATTATTCACCTTTGCATCATCTTGCAGGTGATGGATTATTCTTTCCTTCATCCTCGTTGTTTTTAAGAGATCCTTTCTTGATATAAACCCAGAGCACAGGCCTGGTGAGTGAGTGAGACGACCCAGGCTGCGGGATCCTTAACAGACCCAGAGCGCAGGCCTGGCGAATGAGTGAGATCACCCAGGGCCTGGCGGGATCCTGAAGAGACCGAGAGCGCAGGGCCGGCAAGTGATAGAGACAACCCGGGGCCTGGCAAGATCCTGAATAGACCCAGAGTGCAGGCTGGCGAGTGAGTGAGATCACCCGGAGTCCTCAGGATTCTGAACAGACCCAGAACGCAGGCCCAGCGAGTGAGTGAGATGACCCAGGGCCTGGCGGGATCCTGAATAGACACAGAGCACAGGCCGGTGAGTGAGTGAGTGAGATGACCCAGGGCAGTGGGATGCTGAACAGACCCAGAGCACAGGCCCAGCACAGAACCCTTCAGCAGAACTCCCTGCAAAGAGGCTAGAGGCAAGACCCACCCACCTGATTCAGGAGCAGAACATCTTGCCAGAGAGACAAAAGGGGTTCAACTCTAACACCTGCAGCAGAAAGAAGTGCAGCACACAGCCAGATCCAGGCAACACCCACCTGGAGGAATCTGAACTTCGTAGATCCGGACCTGGTGCTAAGGTAATAACTCTATCAAAGCTTTTCACCAAAGGTCAGAAGACAGTGGTATACAAAATGACAAAGAGAAGGAACAAAATGCAGTCTCAGGCCTCGAGTCCACCCAGTACAAATGCAGAAGACACTAGCACTGAGGAAACTGGAAATCACATAGCAGATATCTCAGAAATAGCAGCGTTGGCAGTAAAGAAGCAACTGTGGAAAGGTATAGAAGAAATTTGATCAGAAATAATTTCGGAACTAA
>NW_004524745.1:5179476-5189396 GCF_000260255.1 Octodon degus | reverse complement strand
GATTCCACCTGAGTCTACAGGGTGGATTTCAAAGAAATAGCTGTAGCTCAGTTCCACAAGTGACACCTAGCCACCAGTAACTGTCATGGTCATTATGCATGTCCACAACACACTAGATCTTTGTGCAATATCCTATCCTCAAACTGTTAGAAGTGCTGATCATTTACTTGCCATTCCAGTATTTATCCTGTGTTTTACTCTTAGTACTTCTTTGCTATCATGAAAACTTTTTCTTAGTACAATTCTTTGGAAACATTTAATTTTCTGAATATTGCTTGATCTTAATTTTTGTTCTAAGATTTATACTGTAACTTTGACTTAGAATTAATTTAAAAGACATTGTATGATATCTTCTCCTAGTATTAGAAATTTTAAAAAGTATATTTCCATTTTCAGTTGACTTTTTAAAAAAAGAGGTTTGTACCTATGTTGTTTATTTATTATTTCTGGCCGATATCTTGTAATATGAGAAACTGCTTTGGCAGTAACAATACACAATGTAGTAACCATTGTTACTCTCCTAAAATCTTGTTTTGATATTTTACCATTGTTTTTATTTTTTTTCTTTAAAGTAAAATAACTGATGTCAAAAAAAGAGAGAGATCCTTTCTTACCTTTTCACTAGCTGCACCAGCATCTTCAAGATCTGAATCTCTGTTTTCATTTTCACTTAAATGGTTTTGCAAGCTTGTGATTGAAGTTTTCATTTTCTATATCTCTTTGACTCTGCTTCATGCGATTTATTTCTTTCCTGAATTGCTCATTCAAGGAATCAGTCATTTTTCTAATCTTCTCTATTTTTTTTATCAATGTCTTCTTTAGAAGCAGTTATAAATTGTTTTACTTCAGTGCTTTTTTCACATTGGGTTTCCTCCCTATGTTTCTGTAGTTGCTTCTTTACTTCAGATGCTATGAGTTCTGAGAATTCTTTTTTTATTTCAGAAAAGAGTTGTGCTCTGATTTCCTCTATATCTTTCTGCTGTTGCTTATTTACTATCGACGCTTTTAATTCATGCATTTGAGCCGAGCTAGTGTCCTCCGCACGTGTTCTGGGTGGGTATTGGGTTTCCTCCATATGTTTCTGCATTTGATTATTTACTGCAGATGTTATTAATTCAGGGATTTCTTTTTTCATTTCCCATCTGAGTTCCTCTATACCTTTCTGCAGCTGTTTCTTTATTTCAGAAGCCGTTGATTCATTACTTTCAGCTGTGTGATTCCCAATTTTTTTCTGTGTTAGTGTCCTCTGCACTTTTTACAGGTGGTGTTGGGTTCTGAGGTTGCATTTTGTTCCTTCTCATCATTTTGTGTAGAACTGTCTTCTGACCTTTGTTGTAGATCTTCGTTGTCGTTATCACCTTAGTACGTCCTGAAGTTCAGGTGCAGATCTACAAAGTCTGGATTTATCCAGCTGTGCCTGGCTTGGGTCTGACTGCTGTGCTCAGTCTTCCTGCTGCTGCCCATGAGGGTGAACCTGTTGTGCCCCTGTGGCAAGATGTTCTGCTCCTGGACTAGCTGAGTGGTTCTATCCTCTATCCTCTCTGTAGGGATTGCAGCTGCAGGGTTACACTCCAGGCCTGTATGCCAGGCCTGATCTGAGCCTGTAGGGGACAAGGTGGAGTAGAGGTAGAGGTAGCTCTCCCACACACTCACTGCATCTGGACTAGGACTGGGTCTGGGTATTCCCCAAACGCGGCCGAAATTCCTACTCATCGGGCGGGGTGGGGAGGTGCTGCAGAGTGGTGGGGTGCGTCCCACGGGGGTGGAAGAGTGTCTGACCCACACTGCGCCTGGTCTGGGACCCGGAGTTGGTCCCGCCAGCGCAGGGTAGCTGGAAACTCTCCCACACACTCACTGGCATTTCTGGGATCTTGAGGATTATATGTCTCTGTGTGTTTTTAATTGGGTTGAGGTTACTTGGTGTTCTGTATGCTTCAGTTAACTGAATGTCAGATTGTTTCCTCAATTTGGGAAGTTTTCTGCTATTACTTTTGCCCATATTTTTTTAATGTCATTTGCTTTGACTCCTTTCTGATTGATGCCTATTAGTCTCAGATTGTTCCTCTTTGCATCATCTTGCAGGTGATGGATTATTATTTCCTGAATCCTAGTTGTTTTAAAGAGATCCTTTTCTACCTTTCCACTAGCTGCTCCAGTGTG
Organism: Octodon degus; assembly: GCF_000260255.1. NCBI lineage: Eukaryota > Metazoa > Chordata > Mammalia > Rodentia > Octodontidae > Octodon > Octodon degus. The sequence goes on along the minus strand of NW_004524745.1, from coordinate 5,187,236 downwards.
TTCAAGATCTGAAACTGGGTCTTCACTTTCACTTAAATGGTTTTTCAAGCTTGTAATTGAGATTTTAAGTTCTTCTATATCTCTTTGACTCTTCTTCATGTGATCTATTTCTTTCCTGTAGTATTCATTCAAGGAATGCTTCATTTTTCTAATATCCTCTATTTTTTTAATGAATGTCTTCTTTAGAAACAGTTATAAATTCTTTTGCTGCAGTGTTTTTTTTTTCAGATTGGTTTTCCTCCCTATGTTTCTGTAGTTGATTCTTTACTTCAGATGCTATGAGATCCAAGAATTCTTTTTTTATTTCAGAAAATTGTGCTCTGAGTTTCTCTATACCTTTCTGTTGTTGCTTATTTACTATCAACTCTGTTAATTCATACATTTCAGCTGAGCTTGTAGAAAAGAATTCCGCTCTGAGTTCCTCTATAACTTTCTGTTGTTGGTTATTTACTATTGATGTTATTAATTTATACATTTGAGCTGAGCTAGTGTCCTGTGCACTTGTTCTGGGTGGGCATTGGGTTTCCTCCATATGTTTCTGCTTTTGATTCTTTACTGCAGATGCTATTAATTAAAGAATTTCTTTTTTCATTTCCAATCTGAGTTCCTCTATACCTTTATGCAGCTGTTTCTTTATTTCAGAATTCATTGATTCATTGATTTCAGCTGTGTGATTCCCAATTTGTTCTGTTAGTATCCTCTGCACTTCTTATGGGTGGGCTTGGGTTCTGAGATTGCATGTTGCTCCTTCTCATTGTCATTTTCTGTAGCACTGCCTTCTGATCTTTGTGTAGAGCTTTGGTGCAGTTATAACCTTAGCACCTACTGAAGTTCAGGTGCAATCTACAAAGCCTGGATTTATCCAGCTGTGTCTTGCTTGGGTCTGGCTTCTGTGCTCAGCTCCTTCCTGCTGCCACCCTTGGGAGTGAACCTGTTGTGCCCCTCTGGCAAGATAGGTAGACACAGCAGCTGGGGTTCAATCTCCAGAGTGCCATGCTGGTTCTGCCCCTGGGGCATCCTGAGATGGCAATTGAGACTGGTTGTGGTGGTGTGTGCCTATAATCCCAGGTCTTGGGAGGCTGAACACAGGCCAATCACTACAAGTCCAATTTATAAAGTGAGAACCTGTAAGCCATGTAGATTCTGTCAGAAAAAAAAAAAAAACCTTTGGACATCCTCTTTAAGCCAGCGATTCCCCTGTTAAGTGTTTTTCCAAAATAACTGAAATCATACCACAGCGATATATGTGCACCAATGTTTACAGCAGCACAAGGTGTCATAGATAAATCTTTAAAGCAACCCAAAGGCCCATTAACTGAGGAATAAATAAATAGACATGGTACCATGTTATGCCTAAGATGTTGGATATTCAGACAGATAGTGAGTTTAAACTCAACAGCTTAGGTTGTATGGTAATAACAATAAGCTTCTCTTCTGGATGGTTAACAACCTAAGTTTGCAGACCAAATATTAGAGAAAAAGGAGGGCCACAAGGAAAACCAACATTTTGGCCCTAGCCTTCCAAGGTCAGTTAAGACTCAGGACATTTGAGAACTTGTACTGTAACATCATGTAACTCAGTTGTGTCCTAAATTTTCTGATCAAGGAGATTATGGGGCCACAGAGGAAAGTGATTGATGATGTAGAGTGTGCCTAAGGAGAGTCACCTGGAGATAAAACATTCTCTCATGCTTTCACAGAGGGCAAATTGGTCAATCAATGGCTGTGACTCATCCACATGGCTGACGCTGACGAAGGATCCACAATCTGAAGTACAGGTTCCCAGGGTAAATCCTGAGGGGATTTGAGTGATCTTATCAGATCCAAAAGCTACAATTCTTGTTACATAGGTCCTGCTTCATCTTTGTCTCAACCATCCAGCATAAAAGTATAATAATGAAGTATAAGAAGTAAAGCCATGTTGTTATGTTGAGCTGTAGGGGACTCAGGTCAACAATGTCTGACATTGCCTGTCAAGCAGAAGACCCAGTACTATTATGGTCTACTGGACTATTTTGGAATATTTTCCTGAGTTCACACACCTAAATATTTAAATGATGAAACTAAACAAAAAAGTGGATACAGATGAGTGACCCTTTTGTATCTGTGTATTCAAAATGGTTAGGATAGATATATGGCTACATTCTCTTAATTCAATGCATAGAGGGATTTGTTCTAATAGTGTTTGTAAATAGGATATCATGTCTGCATCTTGTACAACAAATAGCCACAAGGAAGACAGTATGCAACATGTTAATTTTTGGAACTGTCCTACCAATTTGGTTTGAAACTATCTCATTGCTATTTATTTCTCAATAAAATTATGGAAAAAATATATCAAAAGAAAAAGAAAGTGAAGGAAAAAATAGAAATGGTATTTTTACACAATGGAATATTATTCAGCTATAAAAATGATAAATTTGATGCTTTTGCAAATTTGATAAATTTGATACTTATACAAATGGATATAGCTTGAGACTATGTTGATAGGTGAAAAAGATGAGACCTGCATTTGCAAGCATTGTATTGTCTCCTTAATGTGAGAACCTGAAAGAGAAAAATGGAATCTGAAGGGTACAATAGGTATTGGGAAAAGAGAAGAATTTGTTCAAAAGGCAACAGTTGAGGAAAGAGATATATCTATGTATGTAAGCAGGATGGTTTAGACAACTGTACTATCAATTTCTGCTGGTATATGGAAAGAGCAGAAAATGCTTGTTTTATCTCCTTTTTAAAATTTTTCTCTCTTTTGTCTTCTCAATTACTCATATATTTCTTACTTTTTTTCTTTTTTCTTCCAATTTTGCATGCATAACCTGGTAATATGTACAACTGGTTGGAAGACAACACTATACATTACAACAAATACTGTGAAATTCATGACTTTGCCAAATCAAATTCTGTATAACTGCAATTTTTCTGTTTTAACATTTTTTGTACTCTGTTTAAAAATAAAATGTTTTTAAATATAATGAAAAAGAAGAATATAGAGAAGACTGGCTTACAAGTGAAAAAACTGCAGCTGAGATGGGTAGGTTGCCCTGTGAGGTAAAGGCAGGAGGAGCCAACACCTGCCCAGCTATTGTGGCTCTGATCAACTCCAGTCCAGTGTCTGTCTTGAGTCCCATTAGCTTCTGCACTGATAAAGCAATGGAGGGATGCAGCACTCTTCAGAGAGGAGGCTTCTAGGTGGGGCTCATCATGGAGATGTTTCAAGGTATTATTTAAATTTACACAACCCGTCACTTTAGAGTAAAAATACTGCTCAGATCACCTTAAAATAATTTATTTAAGTATTACTTATCAAACATGAATCCTGGTGCAGATTGTGATTTTTTATTTAAAAAAAATGTAGGTGGGCAAGTGTGCTAGGACATGATGTTCATTATTGTTATCGAACATAGAACTTTTAGCCTAAAGATTAGCAAATTGAACTGAAAAACTCTTTTTTTTTGTATTTTAGGGAAGAGTCTAAGGGTGATCTGGGTCTCACTACTACATCGGACTAATAACGGTTCTCCTGTTAACAGCCTCCCAAGAGCTGGGTTTACAGGTGTGTGCCACCGCACCCAGTCTCAATTGCCCTCTCAGTGCACCCTGGGGACAGGGCCAGCACAACAGGGCCAGGGATCAAACCCCCGGTCCCCGCACCTGCTTGCAGATGCTTTAATCTGCTGAGCTATTTTTTTATTGAGAAACAAATAGCAATAAGACAGTTTCAAAACTGATTAATAGGACAGTTTCAATAATTAATACAATGTACATTGTTATCTTCTTAGTGGTTATCCATAGTACAAGATGCATACAGGAGATTCTGTCCAAACACTATTAGTACAAATCTTTCTTCTCATTGATTTAAGTGAAAGTAGCTGTATATCCTAACTATACTGCATATACAGATACAAAATGCTCCTTCCTTTGTATCCCCCTTTTTTTATTTAGTCCTTCCAGAAATGGGTATTCCATTGGCAGCTAAATAATCTAGGTGCATGAATTCAGCAAAACAATCCAACACAGCTCAGCAGTCCACAATAGTAGTAGGTTATCCACAGAAGTTGTTGACTTGAGCTTTCCACAGTTCAGCATACTAATATGGCTTTACTTTATATACCTCGTTTTTATACCTTTCTCCTAGATGGTTAAGACCAATGTAAAACAAACCTATATAACAAGAAATGTAACTTTTGTATCTGATAAGGTCAGTCAAGTACCCTCATAATTTATCCTGTAACTCTGTACTGCACTTTGTAGATCCTTTGTCAGTGTCAGCCATGTGGATGAGTCACGGCCATTGCTTGACCAATTTGCTCTCTGCGAAAGCCTGAGAGAATGTTTTCTCTCCAAGGTGACTTTCCTTAGTCACACTCTATGTCATTGATCACATTGCTCTGTGGTCCCATAATCTCCTTGATCAGAAAATTTAAGACACAACTGAGTTAAATGATGTTACAGTATCGGTTCTCCTATGTCCTGAGTCTTCACTGAGCTTGACAGGCTAGGGTCAAAATGTTAGTTTTCCTTGTGGCTCTCCTTTTTCTCTAATATTTGGTCTGCTAACTTAGGTTGTTAACCCTCCAGTAGAGAAGCTTATTATTACCCTACAACATATGCAGTTAGATTTAACTTCTCTATCTGTCTGAATACCAAACATCTTAGGCATAACAAGGAACAGATATTTTCCATCAAGTATTAGTATGTTAAACATTAAGTCCCTACAGAATATGGAGACAAAAATTTAAAAAATGAAAAATATTTAAAGAGTATGAATAAGCAATTACCTTTTTTACACGGAAATTTAGAAATCTAACTATATACAACATTGTAGCAGGACAGTTCTGTGAATTTTTTTTTCTTTTTCTTGTGTCTTTTTTTTCATTTATTACCCACTTTTAAAAAAATCTTTTACTTGAGAGACAGTATGGTAATAATTGGTATGTCATGACAAGAAGTACGCATTTAGAAGACCAGAATGGCAGGCATTCCAAGCGTTACCCTTCTATTACACATTGCTATCTTCAGTGCAGTTGCTTGGTTCACAGGTATCAGCTATGTAGCCGACCTTTTCTTTAAGTATTACTTATCAAACATGAATTCTGGTGCAGACTGTGACTTTTTTATTTAAGAAGAGCATAAGTGGACAAGTGTGCTAGGATACAATGTTCATTATTGCTATCAAATATAAAATTTTTAGCCTGAAATCAGCAAACTGGACTGAAATATTATTTCTCATTATTTTCAAACTTAACTATTAAAGGCAATTAGTGCAGAGAACAATTTTCTCTTCGGGCTGTTTAGCATTTAGCAAGTTTTGAAAGCTATGGCATTAATGGGTAAATAGATAAAGAACATATATATTATAATGAAATGGAATATCACATAGCCTTTAGAGAATAAGAAAGTCTGCCACTAGTGAAAGCACCTACAGGATTAATGAAGAGGATATTATTTAAGTGAAAGTATCCAGGCATGGAAAGAAAAATGCTACATTATCTCACTTATATGGGGAAATCTATAAAATTTGTTCTCACAGAAATAGCAAACACAGTTGTGCTTCCAGAACTGAAGAGGATTTGAGGGTGGAAGGTGCTGGGGAAGCATTGGTCCAAGTGTACAAAATTCAATTGGGTAAGAGAAATGATCTCATGAAATTCACTTTAAAGCATAGTGGCTATCGTTAATGATGATGTGTGCTTGAATAATGCTAAAAGACTAGATTTTTAGGTGCTCTTATTACCAAACCAATAATTGTATGATGGAATGCATGTTAGTTAGCTACATTTAGACTCCACAATTCACATATAAGTATTTAAAAACTCATGTTGCACATGGTAAATACATGCATCTTTATGTTTCCATATAAAAGCTTAAATACATATGGTAAAATATTTCATTCAAAACATTTAAATTATTGCTGGCTGATTTTCATAGTTTTTAAGTGCTTACATACATTTATATATTCTATGACTTCTATTCATTTTTAACCTTTTTAAATTAAATTTTTAGACATAATTGACTCATAGATTAATTACATGTACATACTTGGAATGGAAAACCTGACTAATTTAACATATATCTACACCTGTGAAATCTTTAGCACAGTAAAGATAATGAACATATCCATCATTCCATAAGTTTCCCTTTCATAATTTCCCCCCTTTCCACCAATTTTACAACCTGTTATACTATTCATGTAAATATCCAGATGGTTGCTATCCTTCTTTATAAACTAAACTTGTAAATCTTGAGTTTATTCACTTGAAACCCAAATAATCCAAAATATCACCAACAAAAAAAATATCTTAACTCATAATTGAAAGTTCTTCGAAGACCTAATCTGAATCTTTGCAATATTTTTGATCATTATTCCCATCCAGTGAGGCACTAAGCATGTACTAAATGCCTTGAAAAAATGGCATCATTTGAGAAAACAGAATGATGCAGAAGAGGAGCAAGTGAACTCTTCAATTCTTTCTGCACCAGCAGGTTTTTAGGTTAGTACAGCACTAGTTGAATAATGTCAAATCTTACCAAATTCAACTTACAGACTCAAATCATACTCATATGAATAAAAAAATTATTAAAAGCTTATGAAACTTGAATAACTTTTTTCTCTCTGATGCTTGCTAATGCCACATTACCTAGGTTAATTTTAGTAGAGATATTTAAGTTTTGTTGAAAAATTGGGATACTAAGTAAAGACAGTTGTGGTAAGATTTCTCTAACCATAAATACTCAGTCTGATAAACTCACGACTAGGAATAGTTTCACAAGATCAAAAGAGGTCAGGGACTACTGGCTACCTTGTGTTTATAGAGGCCATTTATGAACAAGATCAACTCCAGATCAACATCCTCAGTGTCTGATATTTATTACTTCCTTATTAGAAGTGGTGTCCAGCACTTGAATTCCTGCCTCATCACCAAATGCACACTGATTTTACCAAAGATAAATAATGTATTAATAGCCCAGCAAACACACGTATTCTGAAGAATACAGAGCTAAAAGTTAGACATTAATAGTTTATAAATTTACTGAAGACTTCCAGAGCTAATTTGGCATAATCCCAACCTCAGCACACTCAAGAACAACAAGATACAGGATTTAGGCAAGTTACCATAAAATAAAAGTGAAACCATGTATTGATGAGAAAGAAGAGATAGTGGGTTTTATTAATATGTATGAGACTATACTGCACAATAACAGCATATATCATGTTTGAGCAGTTATTTCATGGCAAGTGCTATATATCTCAGCAGCTTGGCAATATATATACAGTTATCTTCACTGAACAAAGAAATAAAATCAGTGTCTGAGAGGGCTAAGATACACATCAAAGTCAAGTGCTGGGCTTGGAGAACACTAATAAAACCTCCTTTTCCCTCCATTTCTTGTCTCTAGGGATAATGTTAAATTTAGATCTCACTCAAAGACAAGTTACTTTCTACTTACCATATTGCTTTGAAATCTCAAGTCTTTTTTTTTTTTTTTTTTTTTTTTTTGTACCAGGCATCAGAACCCAGGACTTTGTCCTTGCCTAGCAGGCACTAAACCTGCTGAACTATCTTCCAGGCCTCTCAAGCGTTTCTTAAATGACATAGATATCTTCTATTCTGCTTATAGAGACTTCTCATAGAAAGGAAAAGAATGCAAGACAATGGGTTTCTTTTTTTTTCTTTTCAAAGTTTTATTGATAAACATATAGCAATGAGACAGTTTCAAATCAAATCGAAAGTACAGTTTCAACAAATAATACACTGCAT
>NW_004524745.1:5174824-5177565 GCF_000260255.1 Octodon degus | reverse complement strand
GTTTTAATTTGCATTTCACGAATGGCTGGCGATGTGGAGCATTTTTTCATGTATTTATTCGCTTGTATAAGACAATGGGTTTCATCTTTGCTGCTTCTTGCATACACATACAAACATCTACAAGCACATGATCATATCTATTCCACCCCTTATGGCATGACGAATTTTGGCAAGCTATTCCACTTACAGCTTGAATAACTCATTCAATAGCAATTGCAGCATTTTTCTCTGGCAGACCATCACAAATAACATAAGACCTCCGGCAAATGGACCTTTAAGTCAGAAATCTTGTTCCAATAAACCATGAAAGACCAAACTGTCATCATACTAGTTTCCTTCCTTGGCAAATGTTCCTCTTGGCTGTCTGTCCTCCTGGTGTATTAATAAATGCATGTGATTAATAAGTGTGCTAGAGAATGAATGAATGAAATAAAGGTTTATCTGAACTTTTCTTGAACTGGTGCTTCAGTCAGCCTTTCAACAAGAAACAGGTGCCTCACTCGAGAGTTTTGCAAGTGAAAATTTGTTGGAAGATACATATGGTCCCAGAGACATTCAGTGTAGGAAGACACTCTGCCTGCTGGGCCTGAGAGCAAGAAGGAATGATATTGCCAGAACTTAAGGAGATTTGAAGCTATGAAGAGACCCTGTAACAAAATCTAATGTGGTAGAGGGATATAGAGGATGCATCAAGGACTGCAGCATGACAAGGTGGTAGCAGAGGAATGCAGTAAGATTATCCACTTGACCAAATCACTGCTTTTTCCAAACCTGAACAGAAGCAAAAGACTAAAAGAGTTCAAGTGATTTAATTCACAGAATTTACACGTTCTGAACACAAAGACATACATATCTCGACTTCAGGAGTGATTTGCTGCAGGATTAGGGGCAAATATAGAATGACCACACACTCAGATTTTGTTGGAGAGGGGCAAGATATTTTCAGGAAATAGTATTTTAGGTTGAGTATGATGGTCAAGATAATTTTCTCCACTTGATTGGTTTGGGACCTGCCCTGGGGATTATTTTTTAATTAAAATACATTTATTTTAAGGCTTATTAAATCTTGCATTTTTTAAGTAAAACTTCTCTGAGACTAAGTGTATAGAGAAAGGGTAATTTGTTACTTTTGCCATGGATAATTTGATGTAGCCATCTACCCTTAACCTCTGAATCAACTTTAACTTGGGATGTTGCTGTGGTTTCTGGTAGTAGTCTTTAATTTACTGCTCATACTGGAGACAATGGTATTGGGAAGATTCAAGTGACTCATTACCACTCTGTCCCATGAATAATGAACATTACTCTTGCCTACATTGTTGGCTAGTATCTATCTTTTGAAAAGCAGCTGTTCCTTTATTTGTTCAGTATCAAATATAAAAATCTTATTGTATGATATTTCATATTATTGTTACCAAGAATTCAACTTTAAAGCATGCAGAAAACTACATAATAGAAGTTGATATGTTTGTATTATAATCTAGACATTTTCTTAAAATGTATCCAATTTGAACTCCTCTAAGCCTTTCTATGATAAAAAGCCTATCACATTGTATTGAGGACAAATAGTTACAAACCTCTAAATTAATGTTCTGTGAAAAAGACTTGCTGTTGTAGTAGTCTGTGGCTCTGATATAGCTGTAACTCATAATGCTTTCTCTTTTTTTGAGGTATATATCTTTGAAAGTATAATAAAAGAGAAATCTTACTCATTTTTCACAATATACCTTTTTCTATGCCTAACTTCTGCTTCCCGTTAGTGTAGAGATATAAATAGCATCAAAACTAATAGGCAGTGTTCTTTAATGTAATACTAAAGATAGTGAAAGGGTTTGAAAAACCCAATGCAAACCTATCCCTGGGGATTATTGAAAGACATCCCCGGATGTATCTTGGAGGGTCATGGAGGTGCGGCTTTACTTATGGTCCATATCTGGCCCCTCAACTCTTCCTCTCTGGTGCTGTTCATTTCTTCTGCTTCCTAGCTTCTATGAACAAAGCATCTCTGTTCTGCCACATTTTTCTACCATGATGTCTCTGCCTTGGATCCAACCAAGCATGGACTGAGTCTCCTGACACTGTGAGCTACAGTGAACTTCCTCTTGTGCAAGTCGTGAGTGTGAGGTATTGTGTACACACAACTGGAAAAGCTGATTAATACACTGGGAGATCCTAACTTGTTTTCCACTGTTCTCTTGCAGAAACTATAATAATAGTAATAATAATAATAATAATGATATAATGATAATGATAATGATAATGATAATGATAATGATAATGATAATGATGGCAAGCAAGCCCTGGAGAGCATGCACCATAGGATGAAGAACATTATTTTTCCTCTTTTGTCACTCTTGCCTCTATAATGAACAGTCGGTCTTCCATGGAAATTAGCAAGAAGTGTGGAGAAGGATTTCAGGGAAAAAGAAAATTCTATTTTTTTAGAAAGTTTTATTTGGAAATAATGTTTCAAGATCAGGATCTGTAAGGAGAACCAGCAGTTGAAAACCTTACATGGGTCCAGTCGCAAGGGATATCTCCCCTACTGTCTTGTTACACAACTGACATGTCTTCCATATATTCTTTTTTTTAAATTAATTTTATTGAGGAAAAAGGTCAGTCAAATTCCCTCAGGATTTACCCTGAAACCCTATACTGCACTTTGTAGATCCTTTGTCAGTGTCAGCCATGTGGATGAGTCATGGCCATTGCTTGACCAATTTGCTCTCTGTGAAAGCCTG
>NW_004524745.1:5151471-5174369 GCF_000260255.1 Octodon degus | reverse complement strand
AAGAAGAAGAAGAAGAAGACGAAGAAGAAGAAGAAGAAGAAGAAGAAGAAGAAGAAGAAGAAGAAGAAGAAGAAGAAGAAGAAGAAGAAGAAGAAGAAGAGATGTAAAGATATAAGGATGTCTCAACATATGTAAGTCTATATATCATAACAGAGAAAAGGTCAAAAAACATATCTATATATGTAGAAAATGCTTTCAACAAGACCCAACATTCCTTCATGAAAAAAAAAACTTAAGAAAAATAGAGAAGGACCATATCTGAATATGATAAAAAAAAAACTATATGTAACAAATGAATAGCCATCATCATACTATTTCATACCACAGCATGGGACAATATTAATATCAACAAGAATGAAAAGTAACATAGGCAGTTGGAGGAGTAGGAGGGAGAGGGATGGAAAGGAAAGGTGATTTTAAAAGAAACAAGCTGTATTATGTATATGTAATGACTCCATGAGATGATTCTAAACTTCATAAACTGCAAACATGTACTAATAAAAGACAAAAACTTCAAAAACAAGGTTAAAAAAAGAAGAATCAGGCTGCAGTATCTTGGACAGTCACTAAATTAGTCTGACTTGAAAAGCTGAAGAAACAGGACATATGTCTACAGGCAATAGTAGTAGTAAAACACATACTTATTGAAGCAAAGTGGAGCTCCTCAAAATTGTATGCATTCTTTGTCCTTCATTTTCCAATCGAGACTGAAGCCTAATGATCTCAGCCACAGCTGAGTGGCTCTTTCCCTTTCAGTTTGCTGCCCTACATGCCAGTCATCTCTGATGCAAAAATACTGATATTCTAGGAATCCTAATACTGTGGAGTAGATATATTATTAGTTAAGGCAATAATGCACTCCTTGTCTACTTGAAAACAAGACATATCACTTTAAACCATGCTTAATGACTAAACAAATATAGGAAGCAGCTGAGGCTAGAAATTAGTCACGTGTGAGGACCAGGAAAGCCTAGCCTGAGAAGAAAAACACCTGAAGCTATCAAACTTCTTCAGTCATAAAAAACACCAGAGCTAAGACAATTCCAGCCATTAGCCACTAAGCAACCTTGTGTCCCATGATACTAACTTTGTAAAATGTATAAATAAGCACCTCTACAGTGGTTGAGCAATTCCTTTACTTCCATTAGGAGAGAAAGGGCTCCACCTGACCTCAGCTTCCATCTCCTACCATTATTTCTTCATCTTCTTGCCATTTTATCCTGGAACAATCAAGAGCTGAGTGGAGCTATGATTCTCATTGTGTGCACAATCGGGGGGAGGCCCATTGCTGGCATCAATATTCAGCAAAACTGTGCATCAGTATTGACATTCACCAGGTGTAAAAACTTGGATCAAAAAGGTTGAGCAGGGGAATCCTCCTTCCAGTCAGCACACAGGCTCAGCATGTGTGCTGAACAATCTATACACCCACTGGATCCTCCATCCAGCCAGTGCACAGGCCCAGTATGTGTGTGGAACAACCTGCCTGCTCACCAGGTCCTACATCCAGCCTGCACCCAGGCCCAGGATGTGTGTGGGATCACCCACCCTCTGTAAATTTCACCATTGGAGAGGCCTGATGTTGTACCCTGTGACAGAACTCCCTGCAGAGAGGGCAAGGACAAGACCTACCCAGCTAATCTAGGAGCAGAACATCATGCCAGAGAAGCACAGCATGTTCACTTCCATGGGCTGTGGCACTAAGAAGTAGAGCACAGCAACCAGACCCAAGCCAGGCTCACCTGGATGAGTTCAAACTTGGTAGATCGTAAAGTGAGACACTTTGCTAGACCCAATTCTATGAGAGCATCCTCTCTCTCTTTCTTGATCAAGAGAGTGGGCAACAGGCAACCAAGGTGAAATAGTGTTCCTGGAACACTCCAGGTACATTAAGGGGAGATGCTCAGACAGAACTTAGGGGAACTAATTTAAATACAAATTCCCAATTTAGTATCTCTTTAGCTATACAGTGATAATGTTTATTCATATGGTCTAAAATAAAAAATCATTAGTTACAAAAGTTTGTCAACTGCTAAATCTCACTACCTATTATTAATGTTTCTAACTGTAGTTCTGTAAATACAAAACTGTAACTGCCTTAACCACATAATCTCTCTTGGGTAATAATATTGGTAGGTGCTAAGGTAATATCTGCACCAAAGCTTTACATCAAAAGCCAGAGGACACTGCTATACAAAATGACAAGTAGAAGGAATAAAATGCATTCTCAGGTGCCAAGCCCACCCAGAACAAATGCAGGAGACACTGGCATAGAATAAATTGGAAATCACATACCTGAAATCTCTGAAATAAGAGTGTCTGAAGTAAAGAAATAACTTCAGAAAGGTATAGAGGAAATTAGATCAGAAATAATCTCTGAAGTAAAAAAAAAGAAATGATAACTATAATGAAAGAATTACCAAGTGATTTTAAAGAAGACACGGGTAAAAACCAGAGGAGAATAGAAAAATGATGGAATCCTTGAATGAGCAATATGGGAAGGAAATAGAATTCATGAAGCAGATTCAAAGAGATACACAGAAAATTAAAACCTCAATCACAACCTGGCAAAGCCATTTAAATGAAAATGAAGGTAGACTTTCAGACCTTGAAGGCACAATTTCAGCTAATGAAAAGTTAAGAAAAGGTCTCTTAAAAACAATTAGAATGAAGGAAAAATAATTCAACATCTGCAAGACGATGCAAAGATGAACAATGTAAAACTAATAGGCATAAATGAGAAAAAAGGAGGCAATACAAATGATATAAAAAGAATATGGGCAGAAATAATAGCAGAAAACTGTCCAAGTCACATAGAACTCCAAATAACATTGACCCATTTAAAACCGCACCCAGACATATAATAATCAAAATTCCAGAAATTCAACACAAGAACAATATACTAAAAGTCACTAGAGAAAGCAAACAGATCACATTTAAAGGAAAACTCATCAAAATAAGAGCAGATTTCTCTTCACAAAACATCAGGTGAAGAAGAACATGGAGCAAAGTACTACAAGTCTTGCAAGAAAAAAAATTCCAACCCAGATTGATATACCCTGAAAAACTCTCAAGTTTAACAAAGAAGTGAAATACTTCCATGACAAAGAACAACTAAAGAATTTCATGATAACAAAGCCAACCCTACACACAAGACTAAAAAGACATTCTAGAGATGGATAAAAATGACCACAGCTCCATGAAAGAGAATGGAAAGAACTCACCCAATAGGGCAAACTCTTAAACACAGGAGAGAAATATGTAACCAACAGCAGGAAAATAACATCTCAAACATAAGTGGATACATTTCAATTATAGCCATCAATGTAAATTGACTCAATTCACCAATTAAAAGAAATGGACTGGCACAGTGGATTAGGAAACAAAATCCAACAATATTCTGTATACAAGAAACACACTTAATTCATAAATATATACATAGGCTGAAAGTGAAAGGATGGAAAACAATACTACATGCCCCAGCACCTCAGAAAAAAAGCAGGGGTGGCAATATTGTTTGCAGACAGCCTGAACTCCAAACTAAGAATGATCAAATGAAATAAAGAAGTCCACTACATACTGGTTAGAGAAAAAATACAAGAAAAAGAGAGAGCACTCATAAATATGTATGCACCAAATTCAAGAGTGCACAACTATATAAGACAAATTAACAAATCTTAATGGACATGAAAACTCTTAACATCCACGCCTGGCCAAGTAGCTCAGCAGATTAAAGCACCTGCAAGCAGGCACAGGGGTCAGGGGTTCAATACCAGGGACTGCCATCCTGGCCCCACCCCTAGGCAGGGTGGAGATGGCAACTGAGACTGGGTGTGGTAGCATGTGCCTGTAATCCCAGGTCTTGAGAGGTTGTAAATAGGCAGATCACTACGAGTCTGATCTAGTAGTGAGACCCTGAACACTCTGTAGGCCCTTCCCTAAAATACAAAAGAAAGGGGGAAAAACCCTAATATTCAATACCACAATCTTAATAGGAGACCTTAACACCCCCTTATCTCAAAAACATAGGTCAAGCAGACAAAAAAATAGCAAACAAGTAGCAGAACAGAACCAGAACTTGGAACAAATGGATTTAGTGAACATATACAGAGTGTTCCACCCCACCACATCTACATAAACATTCTTTGCAGCTGCACATGGGACATTTTCTAAAATAGATCACATACTAGTCCATAACTCATCTTAAGTATATGCAAGAAAACAGAAATTACCCCATGCATATTATCTGACCACAGTGTGATGAAAGTGAAAATAAATGACAAAAGAAACTACAAAAACCCCATAAATAAATGGAAATTAAACAACACCCTACTCAGAAACCAATGGGTCACAGATGAAATTAAACAAGAAATCAAACAATATCTACAATTCAATGAAAATTCAAGTACAACTTATTGGAATTTATGGGATGCAATGAAAGTAGTTCTTTGAGGGAAATTTATAGCTGTGAACTCACACATTAGGAAAACAGTATAGGAACAAATAAATACTGTAACGCTGTACCTCAAACATCTAGAGAAAAGCAAACTAAGCCCAAACCCCAAAGAAGGGAGGAAATTATAAAATTAGAGCAGAAATTAATGCAATTAAGAAGAAAACAATACAAAGAATTAACAAATCAAAAAGCTGTTTCTTTGAAAAATTGAATAAAACTGATAAGCCCCTAGCTAACTTCATCGAAAAGAGGAAAGAAAAAAACTCAAATTCAAACAATAAGGGATGAAAAGGATGAAATTATCACAGACCCTGTGGAAATTCAGAAGCTCATCAATAGCTATTTTGAAAATCTTTACTTTCAAAGAATTGAAGATGCAGAAGAAATGAACAGAGTTCTAGAAAGGTACAAATTACCAAAACTGAATCAAGAAGATATAAGAACTCTCAATAACCCAATAACAGCCAGTGAAATTCAAAATGGAATAAAAAAACTTGCAGATTAAGAAAAGCCCAGGTCCTGATTGATTCACAACTACATTCTACAAGAAATTTGTGGAAGATATAATCCCAATCTCCTCCAACTCTTTGATGAAATTGAAAAGGAAGCAGTACTCCCTAAATCATTCCTGGAGGCAAGTACCATACTGGTAACAAAACATTAGGGCCCCAAAATTTAAGACCTAATCCAAAAATGGGCATCTGAGATAAATACACACTTCTTAGAGGAAGAAATACAAGAGGCTAATAAGTACATGAAAAAATGCTCCACATCACTTTCCACTTGAGAAATGCAAATTAAAACAACACAGAGATACCATCTCACCCCAGAAATATACCATACAGAAATCAACCAACAACAAATGTTGGAGAGGCTGCTGGGAAAAAAACTTTTCTACACTGCTGGTGGGAATGCAGACTGGTACAACCATTATGGGGATCAGTGTGAAGACTGCTCAAAAAACTAGGACTGGAAATCCCATTCAATCTAGCTATTCCCCTTCTGGGAATTTTCCCAAAAGAATTAAAAACATCATAGTGATATATGTGTGCCCATGCTTATAGAAGCACAATTTGTGATAGACAAATCTTGGAAACAACCAAAATGCAGATCATCTGAGGAATGGATGAAAAAGATGTGATATTTTTATACAATGGAGTATTAGTCAGCTGTAAAGAAAAGCAAACTGGAAGCTTTTGTAGGTAAGTGGATGCAAGTTGAGGCTATACTCATAAGTGAAATAAACCAGACCCACATAGGTAAATATCGTAATGTCTCCCTAGTGTAAGAACACAGATGAAGAAATAAAAACTGAAAGGTGTAACAGACACAGTTAAATGGAAAGAAGCAACTTAAGAATTTAATAACAAAGAGAGAGAAAGGAGAAAAGTTAGGAAATAAGGTAGGGACAAAACCATACATGTATATATACAAGATGGATGTGGCAGTGGTCCTAAGAATTTCCATTGGAGTTTTGAAAATAGTAGTTAATGGATAGAATTCTCATCCTGACTAGCAACATCCTCTATATGTTGATATCTGTAAACTATTCAACTGCATTGAAGACAGCAATCTGTAATACTAAAATCATGCTTGAAATACCAGTCATCTTGGTCTTCTAAATGTGTACTGCTTCTAATGTCATGTCAATTATTACTATACTCTCCTTAAAGTAATTTGTATGTGTGTGTGTGTGTGTGTGTGTGTGTGTGTGTGTGTGTGGTACCAGGGATTGAACTCCAGACCCTGAGCTTGCCATGCAAGCACTTTTTCTACTGAGCTATCTCCCTGGCCCTAAAGTATTTTTTTTTAAATGTAATAAAATAAAATGAGAGACAAAAACAAAAGTTTAAGATTTCTTGAAAGCATGTGGTAATATTCAATCATGTCACATCTTGCATAACTATATATGTTAATCTGAGCAACAGATTTGACGATAAAAATCAATATCAAACACTGTTAATCAGATATTCTTGTTTTGAAAATCTGTAATGCATGTATTGTTATATGTTACCCTGTTTGTGCCTTCGCTTTTGTTTTTCTTGCTCTTGCTTTTACTCTTCAAAATAAAATTATAAAAATAAAAAATAAATAAATTAGGAAAACAAAACAAAAGTTTCAGCAGGACAGGGGGAAGACTTTAAAAAAACAAAAGAAAAAAAAGGGTGTATTTATTTACCATTTATTAAGTATGGGACAGAGTTTCAAGAACCGCTGATGCCAAAATATGTAGACGTGTTGTATATTGTAATCCTGTATTTACTTTCCTTTTGCGAATTTTGGTTAGAGGGGGTTTTATAATCACAAAGCATTTTCTTCACTGTACTATTATAAAATCAAGACCTGAGCAGGAAAAGAAGGGTGGCGCAATAGCTCCTCCAACAGAGCTTGAACTCGCTACCTTTGTTTAATTAGATAAAGGAGTCAAATGCGTGGGAGGGTGGGAATTCCAATATGTCTACCCTGTTACTGGGTTTCAGCTCCCAATGATCCAGGACAAATTATACGCCTTTGGATTTATGCAGATATTAGCTCCTCATATGCACAGGAGCCTGGCTTATTAGCGGCTATCACTCACATTCTTCATTAACAGCCTAGAGGAAGGGGAAAAAACAGGCTGCTTGTTTCTAGTGTGAGGAGAAGGGACATTTTGCACAAAACTGCTCTGCTGCATGTGTAAAGGAAGCACAGCCACTATTTGTCTCTTCAACAAAGCCTTCTAGTCTTCATACAAAGTGTCAATGAAGGGATCACTTGAAAAGTAAACATAAATCTAAAATATGTTGAAGACTGACCCATTCCATGAAATTTCCATTAGAGAATGCCTCAGCCCCACCAAACAGTGGGAACAACTTCCTTAATTCCTCCCAAAGCCTACTGTCTGCCACCAAGACTTCTGCTGAGCAGCAATGAACAGAAGAGTCTTGGACCTTCGGTTCCTCCTCCAAATTCCTACTAATGCCTGAAATGGAATCCCAAGTTATTCCCACTGGAGTCTCTGTACTTCTGCCTCAGGGAAGAGTGGGACTCCTACTAGGCCACAGCAGTCTTATTTTCAAAGGTCTCCAGGTTTTGTCTGGTGTCATTGATTCATTTTATACAGGGAGAAATCAAGGTTATAGTTCAAATCATTTAAAACACTGCTCAAATCACTCTAGACTCTCACATGAGACAAATAGTAATTCTTCCCTTGGCAAAAATTGGGAAATCTATAAGTAAGGAAAAGCCATCTAAGGATTTTGGGTCTTCTGATACCTATTAGGTTTAAAGATGGAAAGGATTATTTAAAGAAAAGCATTTTAAAATGCTTCTAGACACAAGTGCAGATGACCTCTAAGTGGCCGCTGCAGGTCTGCAGGGTATGGGCCATGTTTCTCATTCTAGCAGAGGTGCTAGATTGCTGACCAGGAGGGATACAAAAGGCTATTCTGGATATTTTTTACCAATGCCCTCCCCCGCATACCAATCCATCTATGGGGTAATGACATAATGCAACACCCATTAATGCTCTGGGACTGCGCATCAGGCAGCAGTCCCAGAGTTTTTTAGAACTTTGTTGAGTCAGAGGTTGGACCTTTCACCTCAAAGGGATCAGAGCCTGTTTTCTCTCTCTCCATTCAGTCAGCATTAAAAGATGCCTTTATATTTTTCCCTCAAGGTGATCACTTTAGAAGGCTGCATTTTACTATCCCTCTCCATCCTCAAGATAAAAAGCATTTTACCTTCAGTCTAAAAATCATATTTCCTAAGATTTACATTAATGTAAATATTTTAAAAGATTACTTAAAAGAGCATAATTTCCATAAAAAGAAACTTTGCCCCTAGTCTCAAAAAATGTATATTTCAGTGATAACTTTGGTCTTTCAGCGTTAGACTGAAAAATTTTCCTCGTTTTATATTATACAGCTAATAAGACTATCTTCCTTTAATTATAGTCTTCTTAATATCCTATAGAAGACATGCTACTGATATAAAAGTTTTAATAAGTCCTTGGTGTTATCTTGATCCCTATAAAGGTTGATTGCCTATTTTCCTCTTTCAGTTGCATGGTTTATGGTTGTTAAACCTTGTCTTAAAATTTTCTTCATGTATGTTTGCCTTTGCTTTTATGTGGAGGGCATTCCTGTATTTTATTTATTTTTATTTATTTTTATTGTTTTAAAGAGGGAAAGGTTTATTCAGCTCACAGTTTGTACAGGTTTCATTCCATAATTGGCAGGCTCCAGGGTAGGGTGGCTCGGCAGAGAACACTTCATGGTGCACAGATTGTAGCAAAGCAACAAGGATGGAAGGGGAAATCAAACAGGCTTCTTTCTGTCCCTTATATTGTGTGCAGGTTACCCACCCTCGGGTGGGTGTAAAAGTCACATTTTAACCCCAGCATTAGATCATGAATCAATCACGAAGTCTAGATTCAGCTGCCTCCAAAAGCCCCACCCCCATGACTGCATGAGGCTTTGGGGGGCAGCGGGGGGTGGGGCGGTCATCCATACACAAACCATAACAGGTTTAATAATAACTCCTCTAAAGCTAGACATATGTTAACTTCTAGACATATGATACAGTATTTGACAAAAAGAAAAAGACTTTGCAGGTGTAATTAAGCCAAGGATTGATATAGAAAAGATTTGGGATTTTACAAACAGCTATAAAAGTTTAAAATATGATCTGGAGACACTGAAGTTTAAATAATCACTTAATTTTAACATTCCATTTAAATAATGGCAGGCCCAGTGGTGGCCTCTGAAAGTGTGCAAACAGCCTTCTCCAACAAAGATATATTATGGTCCAAACTATTCAGATCAACCTTAATTGATTTTCAGACCTTACTCTGTAATGTTAATTGACTTTGCCCAGATCTTACGCTAATAACTCATGATTTAGGTCCTCTGTTTGACCCTCTCAAGGGAGATCTGGCCCTCACCTCTCCAAGAGGGCTTATGCCACAGGCTAACACTGCCTTAGGTAAAGTTAATCTGGCTCTCTCTAATGCTCAAGATCCAATTACAAAAACAGAAAGGAGAATCAATCCCTCTGATTACACTTGTCAGTGTATACTACTACAATTCAATCAAATAAAGCAAAGTAAGGTAATTAATTTGGTGTCAAGGATATGCTTGTGCTTTGCTACAGCATGCTGTCTGGAAAAATCATGAGCTCAGACTGGAAAAATTAATTCAGTCTTTTAAATAACTGATGCACAATCCTATGACTGCGATGTGTTGAAGACGTCTCTACAACTGATATACAAGTACAAGGATGAGACTGAACTCGAACGGGGGCCAACCAAATGAATTAATCCAGAATGCCCAGGATATGGTAACCAAAATGAGAATCATAAGTCTGAGTAGGTGATACAGTGCATAGAGATAACTGTGCTGAAAGTTACCAGTATTCTTAAAACAAAATATAAAAGTGCATATTAATTTTAGATAAATATCTTATTCCTTCCAACTTCTTCCTTTAAGGGATCTCTGCTAATTGATAAACAGCAAAATCTGACTAGTCTATTTATAATTACAAATTTCTAAACTTGTAAAAGAGTCACTCTAATTCAGTTTGTTCAAAACTCTATTTGAGTTCACTTTGATTTTGTAAGCTGTTTGTTCATCCTCTTAAGCTATGTACTTATTTGTCTGTTTGTCCATTATATGAACAGTTGTTCATTTTTAGTTAAGCTCAGAAATTTTTCTCTTTTCCTTTTTTCTTTTGCATCTTTGAATCATATGTTCATAATAAAATTTGAATTCTTGACATAAAAGCATGCTTCCACCTGGGTTACCAGCTGATGAAAATGACATCAGAATTGGTTTTCTTACATGTCATCAAAAAACTAAGATGATTAAACAAAACTCCCTTAAGGTGGATGTTGATTATTGGACAGGACTCCAATTGGTGAATAGAAGATCAGCTCACTTTTGTTCATTAGTAAGGAGCCTTCAATTATGTCCTTGGTCTTTTTAGAGAAACCCCCAATAATTTTATCATACTCAAAAGGTAAAGTTCTCTAGAATACATACAATAAGGTTTTCTCACAAAAGATGCTCTTGGTACAAAGATAAATTAAGAATCAAAGGCTTTTTGGAAGGCAGTGAGAAGAACCAGCCTATGAGATAGGCAATGTGGACTGCAGCCAGCAGGGCCTTGAGGGTGGAAGCTTCCGGGTCTCTGAACAAGCTTCCCTTGGTGATGGACATGCCTCTATTTGATTGACTGTTTGCCCTGCAGGATTTCCATCTTATTTTGATATAATTGCTGTCTATTTCCCTACAGAAATGTGGATTCTTTCCCTATGCCATTATGTTGGAAGAGTTTAGCATTCTTTTGGACTTTTATAGGGGCTCAAAGTTAAGAATTTGCCTTGAGCCACATAGAAGACTTTGGAACGGGACTTTTCAACATGCTGGAATTGTTGCAACATTGGCAACTCTTAGAGATGGACTAAGTTGGTTGTGGATAACTCCATGAACATGAGTTTCTTGTGCATCAGGAGCTGACTGTTATGTTTTAGATCTAAAATGTTCCCCAAAACTTAAGTGGTAGTACCTGGCCAAAAGCAGTAAGTCCTTGGGAGGTGTGATGGGGAGCTGATGCTCTCATCCCAAGCTTTGCCCTCTCTCCCTGCTTCTGGGATGTGATGATGCGGGCAGCTTTCCTCCTCCAGAACCTTCACAGTGCTCTTGCTGTCTTGGAGGTGCCTGGGAATGGACTGAATCCACTAAAATTATAAGCAAAAATAAACTTCTCTATTAACGAGTAAAAAAAAAAAAGAAAAGAAAAGAAAAGAAACAAAGGCTTTCACATGTGTATGATTGTTCATTATTGTTAATTTCATGGTGTATTCAACATATTCAATGTCTCTCCAGATGTACAGCTCTTCCAAAATGTAAAACAAAGATTGCTTATGGTGACAGATGTTTCATGATATTCAGATCTTTGCCTTTAACAAAAACTTATGTGGCATGCATCCCATTAGTGGTCAAACAGTGAGTTCTTATGTATTAGGTAGAGATGACTGATTCAAACAGTTGTTCTATGTCAAAATGAAAATTTAACTATGTCACAAAATGTCATCATCATTGTCATGGTACAATGTCATGAATAGCTTATGATTTTTAATTTTACATATAAAATAGTTAATTTATATGTTTATATCCTGTAAATAATAGAACATCCATGGTTGGTAGGAAATTTTGTGTTCTAAGGTGTTTGATATTTATATAAGACAATAATATTAAGCTGGCTACCTCCACAGCAATGTAATGTCATTAATCTTCTCTTCTATATGTTTAACAACTAAGCTTTGGAGGTCAAAATTTAGAAATATAGACAGGCTAAGAGGATAGCCAGTATTTTGGCCCTAGCCATCTGAGGTCAATGAGGACCCAGAGCATAAAAAACCTCTTTTATGATATGCAATAACTTGGTTGATTCCCTCATCTTCTGATCAAGTACTCTGTGAGGCTACAGAAAATGATGATGCTAGGATGTATTGTGTACCTAAGGAGTGTCATCAGGTGTAAAAAAAAAAATCTCCCAAACTTTTACAGAAAGTAATCTGGTCAAGCAATGGTCCTGACTCAACCAGATGGCTGACAGTGATGTAAGTACTAGAGGTGCTGTACTTGGTTCTGAGGTAAGTGCTGAGGAGACTGAGCAGACCTTGATAGACAGTAAAAATTATTTAATACAGGCACATTAACTTGGGCTTAAACATTCAGCAGAAAAGTATAACCATAAGAAAGAAAGTTAGGCTGGCCAAATAGCTCAGCTGATTGATGCATCTGCTTAGACACAGGGGCTTGGAGTTCAATCCCCAGGCATGCTGTGCAGGCCCTGCCCATGGGGCATGCTAAGATGGCAATGGAGACTGGGCATGGTGGCATGCACCTGTAATCCCAGCACTCGGGAGGCTGTAAACAGAAGGATCACTAAGAGACCTATCTATACAGTGAGATTCTGTACACCCTGTACACCCTGTCCTAAATACAGAAAGAAAGAAAGGAGAGAGAGAGAGAGAGAGAGAGAGAGAG
Organism: Octodon degus; assembly: GCF_000260255.1. NCBI lineage: Eukaryota > Metazoa > Chordata > Mammalia > Rodentia > Octodontidae > Octodon > Octodon degus. The sequence goes on along the minus strand of NW_004524745.1, from coordinate 5,161,880 downwards.
AGAGAGAGAGGAAGGAAGGAAGGAAGGAAGGAAGGAAGGAAGGAAGGAAGGAAGTTTTCTACAAAGTTCACATAGTTCCTCCAGCTTCAACTAAACACCCATCACTTGCAACTACAAAACATAAAGGGGGAGATGTACGGAGCAGCTGAGACTGGAATTCAGGCACCTATGTGGGGACAAGGCAAGGCCAGCCCAAGAATAAGGGCACAAGAAGCAATTAAACTGCTTCAGTCCTGAGAAACACCACGGCCAAGACAATTCCAGCCATTAGTAGTGATTAATGGTCAACATAGTCAACCCTGTGTCCCATGATACTAATTTTCTCAAATATATAAATTAAACACCTCTACAATGGTTGAGCAGTTCCTTTACTTCCATCAGGAGAAAGAGGACCCCACCTGACCTCATCTTTCAACCATTATCTCTATTTCTTAATCCTCTTGCCTTTTTTCCAAGAAACATCAAGAACCATGCCAGTTTGTGACAAAGACAATGGCAAGTTCATAATGTCACCTAACAGAATAAAATTATTTTGCAAAGAACTGGAAATGAGTTTCCTCCCCAGAGTAGTAGGCAAAATTTTCTTTTGGTAATATTTAGTCTTCTACTGACATTATATAAATTGTAATGTAGACGTAAAAATATAATCATATAAAGTTAGTCCACATTATGCCACATGACTTAAGAATATGAAGATGGAGAACAAATATATCTGCTCCATAAACATATTGCCAAAATAAGTATGAAATCATGAAAACTACAATTCTTATTTTTCTAATTGGTCATGTGATTGTAGCTGGTATTTATGACTAGCTTCTTTTAATACCTATTATATCTTCACTTGACCGCCAGCACATACCTCAGATGGTCGTGGCCCTTTTTCTGGACCACAGCTTTATTCCTGAAGGGTCTCAGCCACTGTCATCCTACCTGGACTGAGCTGTTATTGTTTCCCATTGATCTTAAAAACAGGACATGGTAATACTCTTTCTTACCCTTATTGTGGTGTAGTAGTCCAATTTTTCCTTTGTAGTCTGGATCAATCACTTTCATCAGTACTGTTACTCCCTTTTAGCTTGTTGACTCAGAACCATGAAGAATCTTAAATTTCTAGGATCAAGTTTTAGATTATAGTATAACAGAATCTCTTCCCCACTCTGGAACTAAGACTTTTAGATCAGTAGGGTAGAATTGTAAGAAGAAAGAGCAAAAATTTTGCTAGCATATCACAAGAGGTAATTGTGAGCGGTACCATGTCCATTGACCCACAAATTCTGTCTATGAGAGAAGTTGTATTATATACTAAACACTGAGTTATTGCATATGCAGCCGTCTAGAGATCTGTATCACAGCCCAGCAAGGTATTGACACATACTGGGAAGTACAACTGTACCTGAGTGGGGAAAATAAAAACAGCAAAAAGTGGCAGAAAAATAAGACCAAAAATCAGGAAATGGAATTGTATCATATTAAAAAGTATAGGTCCAGTAAGATAGCTCTGCAGACTTAGCACCTGCTTAGGCAAGCACAGACACAGGGTTCAATCCCTGCCACCACATGCCATGCCATCCCTGCCCCCAGACACACTGAGCTGGCCACATAGACTGGGCATGGTGGCACATGACTGTAATCCCAGTGCTGGGGAGGCTGAAAACAAGAGGATCACTAGGAGTTTGAGCTACACAGTGAGACCCTATACCAAATACATTTTAAAAATAAAATAAAAAGTATATGTACAACAACAAAGTGAACATGTGAAAATGCAACCTAAAGAATGGGAATTTTTTTCAGCCATTCCACAAACTGAGCTAATATCCAGACTATGTGAAGAACTCTAAAATATTAGACCTCCAAAATGGAAGTCTCAAAAAATGAGCAAATGAAATAAACAGAAATTTTTCAGAAGTACAAATGGCCAATAAGCACATGAAAAACAATTCAACATCTCTAACCACTACAGAAATGCAAATTAAAATAATGCTGAGATCTCATCTTAATCCCCCAAAAAATGGCTATCACTAAGAAGTAACATAATAGCAAATGCTGGCAGGCTAGCAGTAATGTTACTTATAGGAATCTGAATTTCTATATTTCTAGTAAGAATGTAAATTAATTCAACCATTATGGAAATCAGTATGATTCCTCAAAAACTAAAACTAGCACTACCATTTGACTCAGTTATTTCCTTTCTAGGTATCTTCTCCAAAGAGTTAAATACATATCATAGGCTCACACAGATCCATGTTTATATTGCACAATTCTTAACAGTTAAGTCTTGGAAGCAGCCTATGTTCTATCAGCAGACAACTAGAAAAAATATGGCATTGATACCCAATGGTGTACTACTCTGCAATAAAAAGCAGAAATGTGAGACATTTGTGGGAAGTGGATGCATCTTGAGACTACAATGTTGAGTGAAATAAATCTGAGATACAAGCTTAAATATTGCATAGTTTCTCTTATATGAAAAGCCCAAAATATAAATAGAGAGGTAAATAGAAGATAGATAATAAGAGGTAAGGAGATCTTTTTCAAATGGGAAAGCGACCAAGGGATAAAAGGAGGACCAGGGAGAGAAGGAACAAGGGATGAAATAAAACATGCATACCCAGATTAAGTGTCTTTTCGGATAAAGATGAATCATTCTCCTTCTCATGATGGGAATGATGCGATATAATCAACCTGTCAACAGGTTACAGGCTATCACTGCAGTGCACTGGAGATTCCGTTTCATGCTCTGATGCTCGCACACTAAACACCAAGCATGGCCTGTAGATAGTTCAGCCTTGGAAAATGGAAGTCCATGTTGCTGAGCCCCACACAATCTCCTACCCTGCCAGTGGGCTCATGAGCTCACCCCAATGGATGATGACAGGGATGATGGAGCAAAGAAGCTGAGGGATAGCCACAGAGTGGATCATCCTGTGCACCTGATTACTCTTCACTGATGTCACCTTTTATGTGACCATTTACATAGGACACAAGTATCTATTTCTTATTCTAATTTCCTATTATTTCTAATTTCCAGTTATGTTTCTTCCATGTCCTTGACCTCCAAGACGAACCTTTAGCTACAGCTTACCAATTGATACATTTTTCAAGCAAAATATACTATGGGGAATTGCTCAAAAGTTCTGCCTACTGAAGACCTTCCTTTACCAGTGTCTTTCAGGGATATCCAAAAAGGAAGCTGCTATAGTGCTGCAGCTGTCCACTTTCAGGAGGTATTGTGCAAAACCATCAGTATATCAGACCTTAGTATTCTCTTCAAATGCCGAGTGATCCTAATGTACACCTTATGTGGCCCTGGAAAAAAGCTGGGGGACAGAGGCAGTACAGCAGAAATAGGAGACATGAGCAATTGTGCCACTTGTTCTTGTGATTTACTTATCCCTTCGAGACCAGACGGGGCCCAATTATATTTATATCACTAACACTTGAAGATGATTTATTGCTGTGCACATTCCCCATTCATGATGGGCAGCTCAGGTTACATGGAAACTTGGTGTACCATGGTCAAGTATTCAGTTTCCAATAAGGGCCACTATAATAGACCAGAAGGCTTTTTTCAACAGTAGAAGAATTGTGTGCAGATGTTGTCAGAAACTTACTCCAAAATCCTAAGGGCCTCTTCTGTGAGTCACTGATAAGGATCTGCCAGAGATTCCAATCCATATCCCTATCCTGATAGAGATACTTTAAGAGCCACTGGACCTGCTGAGATCATCTTTTTTGTAAGCATCTATATAGGACACAAATGGACAGCTCTATTCACATATATCTCTTCCCCAGATATCCTTTCTATGGCTTCTGTCTAAATGATTCCCAAAGCCTCATGTAGTCATAGGGCTGCTTCCAGTTTTTGATTGATTCATGACCCAGTGCTGGGATTATGGATGTGAGTGCTTCACTCACCCTGGTGTAGGCCACCTGCATACAATACAAAGGAGGCAAAGAGGCTTGTTCAGCTGCTCCTCCCTTGTGACCCTGTTGCTTTTGCTGTTTTCTGCTGTCACAAGCTGTTGCCTTCTGCCATGTGCCACTCTTCCTTAGAACCAGCCGAGTATGGACTGAAACCTCTATAAAGTATGAGCTAAATAAACCCTTCCTTCTTTAAATCTGGGTTCCAGGAATTTTGTCTCAGCCATGAAAGTAAAGTAAGTAAGGCAGAATCATTCATCAGCATTTTAGTCACGTTCTTTATGGCCAAAGGTCATAGGCCTCAGTAGCAAGCAATCAGCACAGTGATTTGGAGCATTGGAGGACCTTTGTGTTTTGGGCCCCACTCAAAACTAGCAGCTTCTACAGTCACTCAGGAAATGGGTCAGAGTAACAAACCCACAAGTGTGCTTTACTAATCTGCTAGACATTTCCCAATCCAATAAATTTGAAATACCACAAGCAAATCTCACATTAGCTAATGGCTTGCTGCCAACTTTCTTCATTTGTCTGCAGATTCTAATTTTTCCAGAAACATTAAGTCCAGATGAGCACATAAATTTCTTATCATCATACAGCCATAAAGTAAATAAAGGATATCCGACCAACCCCAGGCCCTGAGAATGTGGGGGAGAGCTTCTGCTCTGTCATGCGCAGGCCCACCCATCCAAGCCCAGGCCTGCCACTTGAGAGAGGCCTTTCCCCTCATTCTCCAGACCTCCCCCACCTGGCCAGACCCAGCATAGCCCACCTTTCTGAGTGAGAACCTCCACTGCGCTCTTGGGAGTCCTGCAGACCCCCTGAAGCACAGCCACGGTGAGTGTGTGGGAAAGCTTCTACACTCTCTTGCCCCCACTTCTCATACCCCTCCAGACTGAGCCCAGACCTGGCATACAGGCTTGGGGCAAAATCATTCAGCTAAATTCCCTGCAGGAAGACTAAGGTCAAAACCACACAACTAATCCAGGAACAGAACATCTTACCAGAGGGGTACAGCAGGCCCACCTCCAAGGGCAACAACAATAAGAAGTGGAGCACAGTAGCCAGAAAAAAGCCAGGCACAACTGCATGAACTAGAACTTGGTATATCAGTACCCAAATTTCATTAAGTGATAAGGACATAATTGCACCAAAGCTCTACACCAAAGGTCATAGGTCAGTGCTATATAAAATAATAAAGATAAGGAGCAAAATGCAATCTCAGGGCTCGAGCCCACAAATAACAAATGCAGAGGACACAAGCTTAGCTGAAATAAATGAATCAGCATCAAAAGTAAATAAATAACAGCAGAAAGATATAGAGAAACTCAGAGCAGAATTAATTTCTGGAACAAAATAAGAAAACTCTGAATTAATAGCATCTGAACATAAGAACAAAGAGCAGAAACATATGGAGGAAACACAATGCCCACCCAGAACAAAAGCAGTGGTCAATAGCTTAGCTGAAATATATGACATAGTAGGATTGGAAGTAAATAAGCAACTACAGAAAGGTTTAAAGGAACTCAAAGCAGAATTAGTGTCTGAAATGAAAAAGAAATCTCTGAATTCAAAGTACCTGAATTAAAGAATAAAATATAGAAACATATAGAGGAAACCCAACCTGTAAAAAAACTCTGCAGTGAAAGAATTAATAACTGCTTCTAAAGAAGACATTAATTTAAAAATATAGAGGAGCTTTAAAAAATGATGGATTCGGAGAGCTTCCTGCGACCCTGTGCCGGCGGGACCTATTACTGGTCCCAGCCCAGGAGCAGCATGGGTGAGACCCTATTCCACCCCCTTGGGACACCCCCCACCACTACTCAGCACCTCCCCCACCCTGCCCACCAAGTAGGAATTTCTGCCACTTTCCAGGAACAACCAGACCCAGTCCTAGCCCAGTTCTGGTGACTGTGTGGGAGAGCTTCCTGCTACCCTAATGGGGGGGGAACCTATTACTGATCCCAGCCCAGGTGCAGCATGGGTGAGACCCTATTCCACCCCCTTGGAATGCCCCCCAACACTCCGCAGCACCTCCTCCACCCCGACCCCTAAGTAGGAATTTCTGCCACATTCCGGGAACCCACAGACTTTGTCCTAGCCCAGGTCCAGTGAGTGTGTAGGAGAGCTTCCAGCTACCCTGAACTGACAGGACCTATTACTGGTCACAGCCTAGGTGCAGCGTGGGTGAAACCCTCTTCTACCAATTAGGATGCCACCCACCATGCTGCAGCACCTTCCCTAAGGAATTTGGGAATTTCTGCTGCATTCCAGGAACCCCCAGCCCTAGCCCAACCCAGTGAGTGTGTGGAAGAGCTGCCTCTCCCCCCTACTCCACCTTGTCCCTGAGGCTCAGCTCAGGCCTGGCATACAGGACTGCAGTGTAACCCTGCAGCTGCAATCCTGCACAGAGTGTAGAGGACAGAACCACCCAGCTAGTCCAGGAGCAGAAAATCTTAACAGCGGGGCACAACAGGTTCACCCTCAAGGGAAGCAGAAGGAAGGAGCTGAGCGCAGCAGCCAGACCCAAGCCAGGCACAGCTGGATAAATCCAAACTTTGTAGATCTGCACCTGAACTTCAGTACGTGCTAAGCTTATGACTACAACAAAGATCTACAACAAAGGTCAGAAGAGTGTGCTACACAAAATGATGAGAAGGAACAAAAAACAACCTCAGAACCCAAGCCCAACCATAACAAGTGCAAAGAACACTAACACAGAAAAAATTGGGAATCACACAGCTAAAAACAATGAATCAACAGCTTCTGAAATAAAGAAACAGTTGCAGAACGGTATAGAGGAAATCAGATGGGAAATTAAAAAAAAAAGAAATCCATGAATTAAATTAATAACATCTGCAATAAAGAATCAAATGCGGAAACATATGGAGGAAACCCAATGCCCACGCAGAACAAGTGCAGAGGACACTAGCTCGGCTCAAATGCACGAACTAATAGCGTCGATAGTAAATAAGCAACAGCAGAAAGTTATAGAAGAACTCAGAGTGCAATTCTTTTCCGAAATAAAAAAGAATTCTCAGAACTCATAGCAACTGAAATAAAGAAGCAACTACAGAAACATAGGGAAGAAACCCAATCTGAAAAAAACACTGCAGTAAAAGAATTTATAACTCCTTCTAAAGAAGATACTGATAAAAAAAATAGAGGAGGTTAGAAAAATGATGGATTCCTTGAACGAACAATACAAGAAATAAATAGATCGCATGAAGCAGAGTCAAAGAGATATAGAGGAAATGAAACTCTCAATCACAAGATTGCAAAACCGTTTAAGTGAAAGGGAAGACAGAGTTACAGATCTTGAAGATGCTGGTGTAGCTAGTGAAAAGGTAAGAAAGGATCGCTTAAAAACAACGAGGATGCAGGAAAGAATAATCCATCACCTGCAAGATGATGCAAAGATGAACAATGTGAGACTAATAGGCATCAGTGAGAAAGAAGGAGTCAATAAAAATCACATTAAAAAAATATGGGCAGAACTAATAGCAGAAAACCTCCCAAATATGAGGAAACAATCTGACATGCAGGTAACCGAAGCATAGAGAACACCAAGTAACCTCAACCCAATGAAAAACAAACTGAGACATATAACAGTCAAGATCCCAGAAATTCAGCACAAGAAAAATATATTCAAATCTGCCAAAAAAAAAAAAAAGCAGATCACACTCAAAGGAAAACCCATCAGAATTACGGCCAACTCCTCTTCACAAAGCATGAAGGCAAAAAGAGCATGGAGCAGAATACTTCAAGTCCTCTATGAAAACAAATTCCAGCGCAGAATAATATACTCTGCAAAACACTCTTTTAAGTTTGGTGGAGAAGTGAAGTACTTTCATGACAAAGAACAGCTAAAGAATTTCGTGATGAAAAAGCCAACCCTACACAGGCTACTGAAAGATATTTTGGAGAATGACCAAAATGATCACAACTCCACAAATGAAATAAGATGCAAACAACTAAATAGGGCAAGCAATTAAACACAGGAGAAAAAGGAACAAACAACGGGTAAATAACATATCAACTGTAAGTCAATACATCTCAATTCTAACCATCAATGTAAATGGACTCAATTCACCAATTAAGAGAAATAGACTGGCACAGTGGATTAGGAAACAAAATCCAACAATATGCTGTATACAAGAAACACATTCAACTCATAAATACATTCATGGGCTGAAGTCAAAGGATGGAGCAGAATACTGCATGCCTCAGCACCTTAGAAAAGAGCAGGGGTAGCAATCTTATTCTCAGACAGTCACAACCTCAAACCAACAATGATCAAGTGAAATAAAGAAGGCCACTATATACTGGTTAGGGGAAAAATTCAAGAGGAAGAGGTAACACTCATAAATATGTATGCACCAAACAAGGGAGCACCCAACTGTATAAAGCAAATCTTAATGGACATGAAAAATCTAATATCCAATACCACAATTTTAACAGGAGACCTTAACACACCCTTATCTCCAAAAGATAGGTCAACCAGACAAAAACTTAGCAAAGAAATAACAGAACTGAACCAGAGTTTGAAACAAATGGACTTGGTGGACATATACAGAGTGTTCCACCCAAACACAGCTGAATACACATTTTTCTGAGCTGCACATGGGTCATTTTCTAAAATAGACCACATACTGGTCCATAGGTCATATGTAAGAAAACAGAAACTATCCCATGCACATTATCAGACAACAGTGCAATGAAGCTGGAAATAAATGACAAAAGAAACCAGAAAAAAACCTTAAATACATGGAAATTAAATGAAACCCACTCAGAAACCAATGGGTCACAGATAAAATTAAACAAGAAATTCAACAATATCTACAATTCAATGAAAATTCAAGCATAACTTGTCTTAATTTATGGGATACGATGAAAGCAGTTCTCAGAGGGAAATTCATAGCTGTGACCTCACACATTAGGAAAACAGAATGGGAAAACATAAATAGCCTAACGCTGCACCTTCAACAACTAGAAAAGGAAGAGCAAAGCAAACCCAGATCCCAACGATGGGAAGATATCATAAAGATTAGAGCACAAATTAATTCAAAGTAGACAAAGAAAACAATTCAAAGAATTACAAAAGCAAAAAGCTTTTTCTTTGAAAGATTAAATAAAATTGATAAACCCCTAGCTAACTTCATCACACAGAGGAAGGAAAAATTTCAAATACAAGCAATAAGTGATGAAAAGGGTGTAATTACCACAGACTCAGTGATAATTCAGAAGATTATCAATAGCTATGTTGAGAATCTTTACTCTCACAGAATAGAAGACACTGAAGAAATGGACAAATTCCTAGAAAGGTACAAAATACCACTACTGAATCAACAAGATATAACCACTCTCAGTAGCCCAATAACAGCCAATGAAATACGAGATGTAATTAAAAATCTACCGTCAAAGAAAAGTCCAGGTCCGGATGGATTCACAGCTGAATTTTATAAGACATTTACAGAAGATGTAGTCCCTATACTCCCCAAACTCTTCCATGAAATTGAAAAGGAAGCAATCCTCCCAAAATCATTCCTGGAGGCAAGTATTATACTGATACCAAAACCGAGGAAAGACACAACTAATAAAGAGAATTATGGGCTGATCACCCTCATGAACATAGATGACAAAATCCTCAATAAAATCCTAGCAAATAGAAAACAGCAAATCATCAATGAGATCGTACACCATGACCAGGTAGGATTCATCCCAGGGATGTAAGGATGGTTCAATATTTGAAAATCGATAAATGTAGTACACTATATGAATAGAGCGAAAACTAAAAACCACATGATCATCTCCATTGATGCAGAAAAGGCTTTGGACAAAGGCAAACAATCATTCATGTTCAAAGTCCTGCAGAAAATTGGAGTAGATGGCCTCTACTTCCATCTCGTAAAAGCCATTGATGAAAACACAACGGCTAAAATAATCCTAAATGGGGAAAACCTGAAATCTTTTACTCTTAAATCTGGTACAAGACAAGGATGTGCTCTATGACCACTCCTATTCAATATAGTTCTGAAATCATTAGCTACAGCCATTAGACAAGAGAAACAAAAGGAATAAGAATAGGCAAAGAAGTTAAATTATCTTTATTTGTAGATGACATGATGCTTTACTTGGAAGACCAAAAAAACTCCACCAAGAAGCTACTAGAATTAATACAGAAATTCAGTAGCATAGCAGGTTATAAAGTCAATACCCAAAAGTCAATAGTATTCCTCTACACAGAAAACAAACACACTGAGAGGGAAATTATAGAAAGAATACCTTTTACAATAGCACCGAGAAAACTGAAGTACCTCAGAATTAATCTTACTGAAGAAGTCAAAGATCTTTTAAAGGAAAATTACATTATTCTGAAATGAGAGACCGTAGAGGATTTCAGAAAATGGAAAGATATTCCATGCTCCTGGATAGGAAGAACCAACATTGTGAAGATGGCCATACTCCCAAAATTGCTGTACAGATTT
>NW_004524745.1:5140939-5151041 GCF_000260255.1 Octodon degus | reverse complement strand
ACAGAAATCAAATCGCACGGGAAACAGTTGAAACAATTAACAACCCGGACCTGCTCTTACTGAGAAGTTTTTTCACATCAAAAGAAACTACCAACAAAGTAAAAAGGCAACCCACAAATTTGGAAAAAATCATGACAAATAAGTACTCAGAAAAAGGTCTACTCTTTAGAATTTCTAAAGAACTAAAAAACACTAGGAACCCAAAATTTAAGACCCAATCCAGAAGTGGGCATCCGAGATGAACACACACTTCTCAGAGGAAGAAACTAAAGATGCAAATAAATATATGAAAAAATGCTACACATCACTAGCCATCCACGAAATGCAAATTAAAACAACATTGATATATCATCTCACCCCAGAAAGAATGGCTATTATAATGACATCACCCAACAACAAATGTTGGAGAAGCTGTGAGGAAAAAGGGACCCTTCTCCACTGCCGGTGGGAATGTAGACTGGTACAACCCTTATGGAAATCTGTAGGGAGACTCCGTAGAAAAGTTGGACTGGAAATCCTTTTTCAACCAGCTATTCCTCTACTGGGAATTTTCGTGGAGGGTCTGAAAACATCATATCATAGTGAAATATGTGTTCCTATGTTTATAGCAGCACAACTTGTGGTAGCCAAATCTTGGAAACAACCAAAATGACCACCACTTGAGGAATGGTTGAAAAAGATGTGGTATTTTTACACAATGGAGTATTATTCAGCTATTAAGAATGATAAACTGCAAGCCTTTATATTGCAGTGGATGCCACTTGAAAATATACTCATAAGTGAAATAAACCAGACACACATGTGTAAATATCGTATAGTCTCCCTAGTATAAGAACTCCAAAGAAGAAATACAAATAGAAAGATATAATACAAGTAAAAGGAAAGCAGGATCTCAAGGACTAACTAATCAAGAGAGGGAAAGGAGATGAGCTAGGAAACATGACAATGTCAAGCCATACAGTTATATGTAGAAGATGGGCAAGGCAATGATCCTGAGAATCTTCAGAAGATTTTTTATTCTAGCAGTTAATTGGAAAGATTCTCACCCTGACTAACTATATATACTAATACCTGTGAACTAAGCTACTGCACTACAGATGGTAATTTGTAATAGTAGTTTCATGCTTGGAGTGCCTGTCATTCTGGCCTTCTGAATAAGCACTGCTTGTCATGACACGCCTGTTGCTGCTATGATGTCTCTTTGGTATATGGTTGTTCAAGAAGTTGCGGGTGGAGAATGAAAGCAAGAGACAGGAAAAGGAATATTGTGGGACTGTCCTGCTTCAAGATTGTATATGGTGAGATTTCTGGTCTTATGTGTAAACATAAGAAGTATATAATTCTTTATGCCTATTTTTAAAATATATTCTAATTTTTAAATGTTTTTATCATATTCTGTAGGGACATAAATTTCAATATATCAATACTTCATGAAAAATGCCTGTTCCATATTATGCCTAAGATGTTTGCTATGCAGACAGATAGTGAGGTTAAGTTTAACAGCCTAAGTTGTATGGTAATAAGAATTAGCTTGTCTTCTGGATAGTTAACAAACTAAGTTTGCAGACCAAAATTAGAGAAAAAGGTGGGCTGCAAGGAAAGCCATCATTTTGGCCCTAGCCTTCTAAGGTCAATTAAGCTCAGGACATATGAGAACTTGTACTGTAACATCATGTAACTCAGTAGTGTCCCAAATTTTCTGATCAAGGAGATTATGGTGCCAAAGAAGAAAGTGATAGATGATGTAGACTGTGCCTAAGGAGAGTCACATTGAGAGAAAACCTTCTCTCATGCTTTTACAGAGAGCACATTGGCCAAGCAATGCCGTAACTCATCCACATGGCTGACACTAACAAAGGTTCTACAATCTGAGGTACAGGATCTCAGGATAAATCCTGAAGGGATTTCACTGACATTATCAGACCCAAAAGGTGCAACTCTTATAGGTCCTGCTTTACCTTGTTCTTAACCATCCAGCAGAAAACTATAAAAACGAAATATAAGAAGTAAATCCATGCTGTTATGTTGAGCTGTAGGGTACTCTGGTCAAGAATTTTTGACATTGCCAATCACGCGAAAGTCCCAATACTATTATGGGCTCCTGGACTCTTTTAGAACATTTTGCTGAGTTTACAAACCTATAATATTCCAATAATGGAAATTATAAAAAAATGGTATACAGATGAATGTCCACTTAGTATCTGTGTATTCAATGTGGTCAGGATAGATATATAGTTACATTCTCTTAAAGAATAGAGTGTTTTTTTCTAATCGTGTTTGTAAATAGGATATCATGTCCGCATCTTGTACAGCAATTAACAACTAGGAAGAACGTATGCAATGTGTTCATTATTGAAACTGTCTTGCCAATTTGATTTGAAACCGTCTCATTGCTATTTATTTATCAATAAAATTATGGGAAAAACAGTTCTTACGATCTAGAAATGCATAAAAAATGACGGATTCCTTGAATGAGCAATACAGGAAAGAAATAGATGGCATGAAACAGCGTAAAAGAGATGTAGTGGAACTTAAAATCTCAATCACAAGCCTGCAAAATGGCTGCAGTGAAAGTGAAGATAGAGTTTTAGATCTTGAAGATTCTGGTGCAGATAGAGAAAAAGTAAGAAAAGATCTTTTAAAAAAAAGTATGATGCAGGAAAAAATAATTCATCACCTGCAAGATGATGCAAAGATGAACAATGTGAGACTAATAGGCATCAATGAGAAAGAAGGAGTCAATACAAATGATATAAAAAGAATATGGGCAGAATTAATAGCAGAAAACTTCCCAAAATGAGAAAACAATCTGATATTCAGGTAACTGAAGCGTACAGAACTCCAAATAACATCAACCCAATTAAAAACACACCTAGACATATAATAGTCAAGATCCCAGAAATCCAAAACGAGAATATCATACTGAAAGCCGCTAGAGAAAAGAAACAGATAACATTTAAAGTAAAACCCATCAGAATTATGGCCGACTTCTCTTTACAAACCATGAAGGCAAAAAGACCATGGAGCAGGGTACTTCAAGTCCTCTATGAAAACAAATTCCAACCCAGACTACTATACCCTGCAAAACTCTCTTTCAAGTTTGATAAAGTGAAATAATTTCATAACAAAGAACAACTACAAAATTACATGAAAGGAAACCCTACACAGACTACTGAAGGATGTTCTACACAGGGACCAAATTATCAGAACTCCATCAATGAGAACAGAAAGAACCCGCTAAATAAGACAAACAATTAAACACAGAATAAAAAAGAATTTAAAAACAGCATGCAAATAACATGTCAGTCGTAAGTCAACACATCTCAATTATAACCACCAATGTAAATGGACTCAATTCACCAATTAAGAGAAATTGATTGGCACAATGGATAAGGAAACAAAACCAACAATATATTGTATAAAAGGAACACACTTAATTCATAAAGAAACTCATAGGCTAAAAGTCAAAGGATGGAAAACAATACTACATGCCCCAGCACTTCAGAAAAAAGCAAGGATAGCAAAATTGTTCTCAGACAGTCACAACGTCAAACCAAGAATGATCAAACGAAATAAAGAAGGTCACTATATACTGGTTAGGGGAAAAATTCAAGAGGATGTGGTAGCACTCATAAATATGTATGCACCAAACACAGGAGCAGCCAACTATATAAGACAAACATTAATAGACATGAAAAATCTAATATCCAATACAAAAATCTTAACAAGTGAAATTAACACGCCCTTATCCCAAAAAGATAGAACGGTAAGACAAAAAATTAGCAAAGAAGTAATGGTCCTTTGCTAATGGTTCTCTGAACCAGAGCTTGAAACAAATGGATTCAGTGGACATATACAGAGTGTTACACCCTACCACAGTGGAATATGCATTTTTTCAGCTGCACATCGGTCATTTTCTAACATAGACCACATACTAGAACACAGGTCATGCTTAAGTCTATGCAAGAAACAAAAAGTATCCCATGCATATTATCTGACCACAGTGCAATGAAACTGGAAATAAATGACAAAATAAACTAGAAAAAAAAATCCTAAATACATGGAAATTAAATGAAACCCTACTCAGCAACCAATGGGTTACAGATGAAATTAAACAACAAATTCCGTAATATCTCAAATTCAATGAAAATTCATGCATAACTTATCAGAATTTATGGGAAGTGATAAAAGCAGTTTTCAGAGGGAAATTCATAGCTGTGAACTCACACATTAGGAAAACAGAATGGGAACAAATAAACACCCTAGTGCTGCACCTCCAACATCTAGAAAAGGAAGAGCAAACCAAACCCAGATGGGAAGAAATCATGAAGATTAGAGCAGAAATGAATTCAATTGAGTTGAGGAAAACAGCTCAAAGAATTAAAGAAACAAAAAGCTGATTCTTTGAAAGATTAAATAAAACTGATAAGCCCCTAGCTAACCTCATGAAAAAGAGGAAAGAAAAATTCAAATACAAGAAATAAGAAACGAAAAGGGTGTAACTACTACAGACCCAGTGGAAATTCAGAATATTGTCAATAGCTACTTTGAGAATCTTTACACTCACAGAATAGAAGCCACAGCTGAAATGGACAGATTCCTAGAAAGGTACAAATTACCAGAATTGAATCAAGAAGATATAACAACTCTCAGTAACAGCCAATGGAATATAAAATGTAATAAAGAGCCTGCTGACAAAGAAAAGTACAGGTCAGGATGGATTCATAGCTGAATTCTACAAGAAATTCACAGAAAATATAATCCCTACACTCCTCAAACTCTTCAATGAAATTGAAAAGGAAAGAGTTCTCCCAAAATCATTCCTAGAAGCAAATATTATACTGATACCAAAACCAGGGAAAGATACAACTAAGAAAAGGAACTATAGGTGAATCTCCCTAATGAACATAGATGCAAAATCCTCAATAAAATCCTAGCAAATAGAATACAGCAAATCATCAAGAAGATCATATACCATGACCAGGTAGGATTCATCCCAGGGAAGCAAGGATGGTACAATATTTGAAAATCTATAGATGTAATATACTATATCAATAGACCAAAAATGAAATAACACGACCATCTCAATTGATGCAGAAAGGGTTTTGACAAAGTCCAACACTCACTCTTATTCAAATTCCTATAGAAAATTGGAATAGAAGGCCTCTACTTCAATCTGATAAATTCCATCCATGACAACCCAATGGCTAATCTAATTCTAAATGTGGACAAACTGAAATGTTTTGCTCTGAAATAAGGTACAAGACAAGGAAGTCCTCTAGCACCACTCCTATTCAATATAGTTCTGGAATCATTAGCTACAGTCATTAGACAAGATGGAGAAATAAAAGGAATAAGAATAGATAAAGAAGTTAAATTATCATTATTTGCAGATGACATGATACTTTACTTGGAAGACCTAAAAAACTCCACCAAGAAGCTCCTAGAATTAATACAGAAATTCAGTAGCATAGCAGGATACAAAGTCAATACCCAAAAGTCAATAGCATTCCTCTACACAGACAACAAACACACTGAGAGGGAAATTAGAGAATCAATATCTTTTACAATAGCCCTGTGAAAAATGAAATACCTTGGAACTCATCTAACTAAAGAAATCAAAGATCTTTTCATGGAAAATTACAGTGCTCTTAAAAAAGAGATCGTAGAAGATTTCAGAAAATGGAAAGATATTCCCTGCTCCTGGGTAGGAAGAACCAACATCGTGAAGATGGCCACACTCCCAAAATTGTTGTATAGATTTAATGCAATCCTTATCAGACTAGCGCCAACATACATCCCAGACCTACAGAAATTGTTCCTAAAATTTATTTGGAACCAAAAAAGACGTAGTATAGTAAAGGTAATCCTGGCCAACAAAAACAAGGTAGGAGGCATTACAATTCCTGACTTGAAATTATATTACAAAGCTACTGTAATAAAATCATCATGGTATTGGCAATAAAATGGACCTGAGGATCAATGGAATAGATTAGTAGATGCAGAGGCCTCTAGGAACACACTCAGCCACCTGATCTTTGACAAAAGGGCCAAACACGCTTACTGGAAGAAAGATAATCTCTTCAATAAATGGTGCTGGAAAATTTGGCTCTGTACATGCCGAAAACTAAAACTTGACTCTGGTCTATCACTAGGCACTAAAGTAAAATCAAAATGGATTAAAGAACTGAACATTAAAACAGAAACACTAAATCTCCTAGAAGAGAAAGTAGGAGGATCTCTTGAAGACATAGGCATAGGCAAAGAGTTCATAAGCAAAATCAAATCGCATGGGAAATACTTGCAAGAATTAACAACTGGGGCCACCTCTTATTGAGAAGTTTTTGCACGTCAAAAGAAATTACCAACAAAGTGAAAAGACAACCCACAAATTTTAAAAAAATCTTAACTAATAAACACTCAGACAAAGGTCTGCTCTCTAGAATTTATAAAGAACTGAAGAAAATTTGGGCCCCTAAATTTAAAGACCCAATTCAGAAATGGGAATCCAAGATGAACATACACTTCTCAGAGGAAAAATTAAAGAAGCAAATAAATATATGAAACAATGCTCCTCATTGCTAGCCATCTGTGAAATGCAAATTAAAACAACACTGAGATATCATATCACCCCAGAAAGAATGGCTATCATAAAGAAATCAACCAAGAACAAATGCTGGAGAGGATGTAGGGGGAAAGGAACATTTCTCCACTGTTGGTGTGAGTGTAGACTGGTGCAACCATTATGGAAATCAGTGTGGAGATGTCTTAAAAAACTAGGAGTGGAAATCCCATTCAAGCCTGCTATCCACCTAGTGGGAATTTTCCCAAAGGAACTGAAAGCATCATATCATAGTGATATATGCGTACCTATGTTTATAGCAGCACAATTTGTGATAGCCAGATCTCAGAAACAACCAAGAGGCCTGTCATATGTGGAATGCTTGAAAAAGATGTGGTACTTTTATATAATGGAGTATTACTCAGCTATTAAGAATGATAAACTCGCAGCCTTCATATTTAAGTGGGTGCACTTGAAGATATAAGTGAAATAAACCAGACTCACATGTATAAATATCGTATTGTCTCCCTAGTGTAAGAACTTAAAAGAGGAATTACATATAGAAAGTTACAACACAAATAAAAGGAAAGCGAAAACTTGAGGATTGGACAATGAGGAGTGGGCAAGGAGAAAGTTGGGAAACATGACAGAGGCAAAGCCATGCATTTGTATGCACGAGATGGGTGGGGCAGTGATCCTGTGGGCCATCAGTAGGTTTTTGAGACTAACTGTTGGCTGGTGAGATTCTCACCCTGACTAATTGTACATGCTGGTGCCCGTGAGCCAGGCGGCTGCACTGAGGATGGTGATGTGTAATAGAGGGGTCACACTTGGAGTGCCTGCCATCCTGATCTTCTAAATATGTACTTCTTGTCATAACATACCATTTATTGTCATAATGTCTCTCCAGTAAAGGATTTTTTATGGGTAATAAATGAAAATAAAAGACACAAGAATAAGAAAAAAAATTGTCCCAAATCTGTCCTGTTACAATTCTTTATATGGTTAGATTTCTAAATTTCTTTGTAAAAATATGGAAATTCTTATTTCTACTTTCATAAAATTATTTTTCCTTCATATTCTGTAAAGACTTAAAGTTCAATATATCAATATTTGATGGAAAATACCTGTCCCATGATATGCCAAAGATGTTTGATATTTAGACAGATAGAGTAAACTGAACTGTATATGTTGCAGATTAATAATTAGCATCTGGAGGGTTAACAATGTAAGTTAACAGATCAAAATTGGAGGAAAGGAATGGCTGCAAAATCAGCCAAAATTTTGGCCCTGGCCTTTCAAGGTCAGTGAAGATTCGGGACATAGGAGAACCTGTATTCTAACAACATATAATTCAGTTGTGCTCCAAATTTTCTGATCAAGATTATGGAGCCACAGAGGAATATGATTGATGATGTATAGTGTGCCTGGGGAGAGTCACATGGAGAGAAAAAACATTCTCTCAGGCTTTCACAGAGAGCAAATTGGTCAAGCAATGCCTGTGACTCATTCTTACGGCTGACACTGACAAAGGATCTACAAAGTGCCATACAGGGCTACAGATAAATTCTGAGGGTATTTGACTGACCTTATCAGATACAAAAGTTACATTTCTTGTTATATAGGTCTTGCTTTGTCTTGTTCTTAACCATCCAGCAGAAAAGTGTAAAAACGAGGTATATAAAGTAAAGCCATATTAATACAATGAGCTGTTAAAGGCTCAAGTCAATAACTTCTGAGGATAACCCACTAATATTATAGACTGCTAGACAGTGTTGAGTTGTTTAGCTGAATTCAAACCCTTATAGTATTTAGATGCCAATAGAATATCCACCTCTAACAGGACAAAAAAAAAGTTTTTTTAATAAAAAGGGATACAAAGGAAAGATCATTTTGTATTTATATATATACAAAATAGTTAGGATAGAGATACAGATACTTTTGCTTAATTCAATGAGTAGAAAGAGGTGTACTAATAGTGTTTGGACAGGATAACCTGTCTGCTTCTTGTACTATGGATAGCCACAAAGAAGATAACAACGTACAATGTATTGATTATCGAAACTGTCCTATTAATCAGGTTTGAAGCTGTCTCACTCATATTTATTTCTCAATAAAAATACTGCAACCTAAAAAATAAAAAATAAACATTGTTCAATGTACACATGTAAAAAAAAGTAAATAAAGTCAGTCTACACCATTCTTCTGAATCACCCTACCTCAAACATCAATAATGATGATGTTACTTCAATAATTGAGTTAGCCTAAAACATTGTTTAAATTACATCTATCAGATTATGAATTGGTGTAGAGGAATTAAATATCACTGAAGTTAAAAAAATGGGAAATAAAGTTTAGTACTGCCATGTGAAGGCAAACATCTGCTGAGAAATAAAATGTATTCTGGAAAGTTCTTTCTAGCATGGAAAGATCAGCTTCACTTGTCAGTTGAGGATAATTTATATATGTAACTAAACAAAAACAGTATCAATCACAATATTTGCCATATTTTTTACAAATACCTTTTAATTTTTGTTTTCCATGATAAATATCTTATATCCAAATACCAAAAACAAATAGCAAATTCAGTAGAAGGCTACTGGGAAATATAAGCACCAAGACAATTGCTATTTCTCCCAATTTCTTCTCAGAATTTCCACTTGTGGGATCTGGAGCTACTCCATATTTTCATTCTGGTAGCTTGAGCCCAACTTTCCTAGAACTATTTGCCAGTATCCTGCACCACATGTCTCTATCCAATCAAAAGGGCTTTTTTGTTTCCCTCCTTTGATTAAAAACAAAAAGTAGTATACACAACAAAAGATGAATACAATGATCAAATTAGTCTTCATTGTATCTAATTTCGCCAAAATTGTAATTAGTCATGAAGTTGACTATTACTATCTCCCACACAAAAAGAAAAAATAATGTGATCTTGTAACATATCTGGAGAGAACAGATATTGAAGTTATTAGGCCAAGTGTCTTTCAATTCAGAGAGATGTAAATACATTTTAAATTTTTCAAATAAAATTTAGAATATGACTTAAACACTAAGTAGTTCTGTTTTTATTTTTATTTATTTATTTTAAATTAAATGTAGCACACAACTGCAAAACACCACAAATCCTCTGCTTTACTTATCAAAGTGGGCCGGCAAGAAAAAGACTCCAGTTAGAGACCTTATACTTTCTTAAAGTGAAGCTGGTCTCCAAAACAATTGCACAGACAAAAGCTGTGCTAGAGTGTTGACAGCTATTCCCTGAGCCCAGGCTGTAACCCACTTTTGGCTAGTTCCCAGACAGTGCTCTTAGATGGCTGGATATAAAATGAGTCACTGACAAGGCAGACTAAATCAGACTGTTGGTCATTTCTTGCTGAAATGAAAATGTCAAGAGTGTCAGTGTGGACTTGAAAACCAGCATGCAGTGGCTTGCTAACCTACTTTGTTAAATAAAAAAAAAGGAAGAAAGAAAGAAAGAAGAAAGAAAGAAAGAAAGAAAGAAAGAAAGAAAGAAAGAAAGAAAGAAAGAAAGAAAGA
>NW_004524745.1:5120869-5140839 GCF_000260255.1 Octodon degus | reverse complement strand
AAGAAAGAAAGAAAGAAAGAAAGAAAGAAAGAAAGAAAGAAAGAAAGAAAGAAAGGAAGGAAGAACGAAAGAAAGAGAACCTCTCTCATTCCAGTGTGAACATGTTATAATTGTGTGACATTTTGAATGCTTTTTATCCTTCAAAGAAGAGTGCTGTGCATCAAGAATATTTCTCTATATGGGCTATACTTCAACTATAAGTAGGTTCAAGAAATGGACCTACGTGACTGTGGCTTATTAATTCAACTCAGCCAAAACAGGTAGTCTGCACTCCCTTCCAACCACCAGCTCTAAATGAAGTATAACGTTCTTGTACTGATCCTTGACTACATTCTAACAAATGGCTGAGAAGCCTGCTTGTGCGTTCACATTCTGTCCTAGCTTAATAATAATAGTAAAAATCTCAAATCACCTCTACTTCTCTCCATATTAAGAAGCTAAAATAATGGGGACAGCTGGGCATGATGGTGCACAGCTGTAATCCTATCACTCTGGAAGCAGAGGCAGGAGCATCTGTATGAGTTCAAGGCCAGCCTGAACTACATAGCAAGACCCAGTTTCAAAAAGGCAAAATATAAATAACAATAATGTATGATATAGGGATAAATAGCAACTTTACTGATTCTTGGACTTTCTTTTTCAATAAGATAGCATTTATAAATAAAATCTGCTTCTGTACAGATAGTTAATATTTCAGAAATTCATACATGTTCAATGCCAAGAAAGAGTTGTTTTAAAAAGCAAAGTTAACCATGCCAGCCCTGCCACTGGGGCATGATGAGACAGCGATTAAGAGTAGGTGGGGTGGCATGCGCCTGTAATTCCAGTGCTTTGGAGGTTGAAACTAGGAGAATCACTATGAGTCCAATCTACGTAGTGAGACTCTGTAGACCCTATAGGCCCTGTATTAACTACACACAAAAAATTAAAGTTAAAAGGACTCTCTAATCATGTATTAGTGTTTCAGTCACAAAAAAAAAATCACCATTAAGATGTTTAGCATATTTAATCTGATTTTCTTTCTCTTTTCTCAAACCCAAGATGTTGGATTGTTCAAGCACATATTTTACTATTATTTTACCTCTGGATGTAGCACCTGAGTACTTGCTGTTTTTAGGTGGATTATTTATTATTCCAGTGCTGCTTCAGTCTCTTTTGTAATTTTATTAATGCAAAACTAAGCTTACCGGTTGCTACAGTTTGGAAATGGCTCCAATGTGTCTCCCCAAAGGTTAATGACCTGGAAGTTCAGTGCCTAGTAGAGTGGTAGAGATGGTAGAACCTTCTAGAAGGAAGGTGGTTAGGTACCTGCAGATGTTAACCTTAAATGGGTTTAAAGTAAGTTCTTTTGGGGCCCTAGGTAGTTCCTTAGAGATTGGATTGCTATTTTAAAAAAAAAAGTAGCCACTGAATTTTTTCTTCCTTCTTGCCATGTGGTTCTTTTCTCTGTCTTCAATATACTTCCAACATGATGTCATCCACCATGCTGTGATACAGCCAGGTGTCACCAGAGGCTCAACTGATAGAGCTCACAATCTTTGACTTTTGTCTACAAGCTGTGAGCTAAATAAACCAATTTCCTTTGTTCAGTAGCTAGCCTTTGATACTTTGTTATAGCAACAGAAAACACACTAAAACATGAAGGTTTGAAGATTTGGTGCTACAAAAGCAATTGTTCAGATTCAGGCACATTACCTCCACTCAGACTAGATGACAATGATGTAAACAGAGCAAAAAATCATTATCATTATTATTCATAAGATAATATTATTATCAATATTCATAATAATAATTCATCCCATTATCATTCTCTAAACTAGCCCTTTTTCAATCAAAAGCTATACAGAGAATGTAATTTAAATTTTTGGTAGGAGTAAAGAATAAAATTTCCGTATATATCAGTAAGAATCAAATTACATATGTGACTGAAGAAACCTATATAAATGCAAAGATACTCTTTACATATTTCTCTGGCACCTAGTTTTATATCTTTTCTTGGCTATCTTTTGCCTACTTACAACTATTGACCATAATAATCACCTTTTATTGTTTTTCATAAATACAAAGTTCTAGTTTCTCCAGTTCATCTAACTCTCATAGAGCCATATTAGTGACGGTTTCACTGCCAAAACTCCCTACTTAACTTCCTAATAGATTTTCCAGGGTTTTCATTGTCCATTAAAAATAGTCTTTGATCGCTGCAGTTCACAAAATCATTGTTTTAGGAGATATGTGTGGATATGGCAGTGTTTCTTATTCCCTCAAGGTGATTCCTCTATTTATGGCCTATGTAATTGACAGTGATTGTGTATACTGATAGCTTTTTATGTCCATTATCCTCTAATTAAACTATAATAAGAAAACATAGACATAAAATATATCTCTGCATCCCTCAACTACAAAATCAGAACCAACATTTTTCATTACACTGAAAAGCAAAAATAAATACACAGTGAATAAATAAATAAATATAAAAGGGACAGCATGATAGCTCAGTGGCCGAAGTACCTCCATAGGCAAGTGCAGGGACTGGGTTCCATCCCTGGCACCACATGCCAAGCAAGACCTGCCAATGGGCATTCTGAGCCAGCCACTAAGTCTGGGCATGGTGGTGCACTCCTGTAATTCTAGCACTAGGGAGACTGAAAACAGGAGGATCACTATAAATTTGAGCCATGCAGTGAGATCCTGTATCAAATTACCAAATAAGTCTTTTTTAAAAAATCACTTTGATTGAGATCCAGTCCTAGCCCAGGACCGATGAGTGTGGGGGAGAGCTTCCAGCTACCCTGCGCAGGCGGGACCTACCGGGCCCAGACCAGTGCAGCATGGGTGAGACCTTCTATCAACCCCTTGGGACACCCCCAACAACTCTGTAGTATACCCACCACCCCGCCCACCAAGTAGGAATTTCTGTCACGTTCCCAGAACCCCCAGATCCAGACCTAGCCCAGGTCCAGTGAGTGTGTGGGAGAGCTGCCTCTTCCCCATACTTCAACTTGTGCCCTCCAGACTCAGCTCAGGCCTGGCATACAGGCCTGGAGTGAAACCCTACAGTTGGAATCCCTAAAGAGAGTGTAGGGGACAGAACCACCCAGCTGGACCAGGAGCAGAACATCTAGCCAGAGGGGAACAACAGGTTCACCCTCAAGGGCAGCAGCAGGAAGGAGCTGAGCACGGCAGCCGGACCCAAGCCAGGCACAACTCAATAAATCCAAAATTTATAGATCTGCATGTGAACTTCAGTAGGTGTTAAAGTTACAACTGCATGAAAGATCTACAACAAAGGTCAGAAGACAGTGCTACACAAAGTGACAAGTAGAAAGAGCAACATGCAATCTCAGAAACCAAGCTCATCTATAACAACTGCAGAAGATACTAACACAGAACAAAGTGGGAATCACATGGCTGAAATCAATGAATCAACAGATTTTGAAATGAAGAAACAGCTGTAGAAAAGTATAAAGGAACTCAGACTGGAAATGAAAAAAGAAATCCCTGAAATAATAACATCTGCAGTAAAGAATCAAATGCAAAAAAATATGGAGGAAACACATTGCCCATCCAAAACAAATGCAGAGGACACTAGCTCAGCTCAAATGTATGAATTAATAGTATCGATAGTAAATAAGCAACAGCAAAAGTTACAGAGAAACACAGAGTGCAACTTTATGAAATAAGAAAAGAATTCTCAGAATTCACAGCATTTGAGGTAAAGGATCAACTACAGAAACACAGGGAGGAAAACCAATCTGAAAAAAAAAAAAAAACTGGAGTAAAAGAATCAATAACTGCTTCTAAAGAAGACATTGATAAAAAATACAAGAGATTAGAAAAATGATGGATTCTTTGAATGAACAATACAGGAAAAAAATAGATCGCATGAAGCAGAGTCAAAGAGATATAGAGGAATTTAAAATCTCAATCACAATCTTGCAAAACCGCTTAAGTGAAAGTGAAGACAGAGTTTCAGATCTTGAAGACACTGGTACAGCTAGTGAAAAGGTAAGAAACAATCTCTTAAAAACAACTAAGATGCAGGAAAAAATAATCTATCACCTGCAAGATGATGCAAAGATGAATAATGTGAGACTAATAGGCATCACTCAGAAAGATGGAGTCAATACAAATGACATTTAAAAATATATGAGCAGGACTCCGCAGTACATCCCCCACCTCGCCCGCCGAGTAGGAACTTCTGCCACATTCCGGGAACCCCCACACCCAGTCCCACCCCAGGTCCGGTGAGTGTGTAGAGAGCTTCCTGCTACCCTGTGGCGGCGGGACCAGTCCCAGCCCAGGCGCAGCGTGTGCTGGACCCTCTCCCATCTTCTTGGGCCGCACCCCACCACTCCGCAGTACATTCCCCACCCCGCCCACAGAGTAGGAATTTCTGCCGCATTCCGGGAAACCTCAGATTCAGTCCTAGCCCAGGTCCGGTGAATGTGTGGGAGAGCTTCCTCTTCCCCCTACTTCACCTTGCCCCCTTCAGGCACAGCTCAGGCCTGGCGTACACGCCCAGGGTGTAACCCTGCAGCTGCAATCTCTGCAGAGAGTGTAAAGGATAGAACCACCCAGCTAGTCCGGGAGCAGAACATCTCTCCACAGGGGCACAACAGGTTCACCCTCAAGGGCAGCAGTGGGAAGGAGCTGAGCACAGCAGCCAGACCCAAGCCAGATGCAGCTGGATAACTCCAAACATTGGAGAGCTGCACCTGAACTTCAGTACGTGCAAAGGTTATAACTACAGCAAAGATCTACAACAAAGGTCAGAAGATAGTGCTACACAAAATGACGAGAAGGAACAAAATGCAACCTCAGAATCCATGCCAACCCGTAACAAGTGCAGAGGACACTAACACAGAAAAAATTGGAAATCATACAGCTGAAAGCAATGAATCAACAAGTTCTGAAATAAAGAAACAGCTGCAGAAAGATATAGAGCACCTCAGATTAGAAATAAAAAAAGAAATACCTGAATTAATAACATCTGCACTAAAGAATCAAATGCTGAAACAATCAAATGCTGAAGCAACCCAGTGCCCACCCAGAACAAGTGCGGAGGACACTAGCTCGGCTCAAATGCATGCATTAACAGCGTCGATAGTAAATAAGCAACAGCAGAAAGATATAGAGGAAATTAGAGCGCAATTCTTTTGTGAAATAAAAAAGAACTCTCAGAACTCATACCAGATCAAGGAGAGAAGCAACTACAGAAACATAGGCAGGAAACCCAATCTGAAAAAAATACTGCAGTAAAAGAATTTCTAACAGCTTCTAAAGAAGATATTGATAAAAAAAATAGAGATTATAAAAATGACGGATTCCCTGAATGAGCAATACAGGAAAGAAACAGATCGCATGAAGCAGAGTCAAAGAGATATAGAGGAAACTAAACTCTCAATCACAAGCTTGCAAAACCGTTTAAGTGAATGTGAAGACAGAGTTTCAGATATTGAAGATGCTGGTGTAGCTAGTGAAAAGGTAAGAAAGGATCTCTTAAAAACAACGAGGATGCAGGAAAGAATAATCCATCACCTGCAAGATGATGCAAAGATGTACAATGTGAGATTAAAAGGCATCAATGAGAAAGAAGGAGTCAACACAAATGACATTATAAAAATATGGGCAGAAGTAATAGCAGAAAACTTCCCAAATATGAGGAAACAATCTGACATTCAGGTAACTGAAGCATACAGAATGCCAAGGAAACTCAACCCAATGAAAAACACACCGAGACATATAATAGTCAAGATCCCAGAAATTCAGCACAAGAATAATCTACTAAAAGCGACTAGAGAAAAGAAGCAGATCACATTCAAAGGAAAACCCATCAAAATTATGGCCGAATTCTCTTCACAAACCATGCAGGCAAGAAGAGCATGGAGCAGAGTACTTCAGGTCCTCTATGAAAACAAGTTCCAGCCCAGATTACTATGCCCTGCAAAACTCTCTTTCAACTTTGATGGAGAAGTGAAATACTTCCATAACAAAGAACAGCTAAAAAATTTCGCGATGACAAAGCCAACCTTACACAGACTACTGAAAGATGTTCTAGAGAGAGACCAAAACGATCAGAACTCCACGAATGAGATCGGAAGCAACCACCTAAAAAGGGTAAGGAATTAAACACAGGAGAAAAAGGAGTAAACGATAACAGGTAAATAGCCTTGCAACCATAAGTCAATACATCTCAATTCTAACCATCAATGTAAATGGACTCAATTCAACAATTAAGAGAAATAGACTGGCACAGTGGATTAGGAAACAAAATCCAACAATATGCTGTATAAAAGAAACACATCTAACTCATAAAGACATTCATAGGCTGAAAGTCAAAGGATGGAACAGAATACGACATGCCCCAGCTCCTCAGAACAAAACAGGGGTACGAATTCTATTCTCAGACAGGCTCAACTTCAAAGCAACAATAATCAAGTGAAATAAAGAAGGCCACTATATACTGGTTAGGGGAAAAATTCAAGAGGAAGAGGTAACACTCATAAATATGTATGCACCAAACACGGGAGCACCCAACTATATAAAGCAAATCTTAATGGACATGAAAAATCTAATATCCAATACCACAATTTTAACAGGAGACCTTAACACACCCTTATCTCCAAAAGATAGGTCAACCAGGACAAAAACTTAGCAAAGAAATAAAAGAACTGAACCAGAGTTTGAAACAAATGGACTTGGTGGACATATACAGAATGTTCCACCCAAACACAGCTGAATACACATTTTTCTCAGCTGCACATGGGTCATTTTCTAAAATAGACCACATACTGGTCCATAGGTCATTCTTAAGTATATGCAAGAAAACAGAAATTGTCCCATGCACATTATCTGACCACAGTGCAATGAAACTGGAAATAAATGACAAAAGAAACCAGAAAAAAACCTTAAATACATGGAAACTAAATGACACCCTACTCAGAAACCAATGTGTCAGAGATGAAATTAAACAAGTAATTCAACAATATCTACAATTCAATGAAAATTCAAGCACAATTTATTGTAATTTATGGGATACGATGAAAGTAGTTCTCAGAGGGAAATTCATAGCTGTAAACTCACACACTAGGAAAACAGAACGGGAACAAATAAACACCCTAATGCTGTACCCTTCAACAACTAGAAAAGGAAGAGCAAAACAAACCCAGAGCCCAAAGACGGGAGGAAATCATAAAGATTAGATCAGAAATTAATTCAACTGAGATGAAGAAAACAATTCAAAGAATTAAAAAAGCAAAAAGCTGGTTCCTTTGAAAGATTAAATAAAATCGATAATTCCCTAGCTAACCTCATCAAAAAGAGGAAAGAAAAAATTCAAATACAATAAATAAGGAATGAACAGGGTGTAATTACAACAGACCCAGTGGTAATTCAGAAGATTATTAATAGCTACTTTGAGAATCTTCACTCTGACTGAATGGAAGACACGGAAGGAATGGACAGATTCCTAAAAAGTTATGAATTACCACAACTGAATCGACAAGATGTAACCACTCTCAATAGCCCACTAACAGCCAATGAAATACGAGATGTAATAAAAAACCTAACAACAAAGAAAAGTCCAGGTCCAGATGGATTCACAGCTGAATTCTACAAGAAACTTACAGAAGATGTAGTCCCTATACTCCTCAAAATCTTCCATGAAATTGAAAAGGAAGAAATTCTCCAAAAATCATTCCTGGAAGCAAGTATTATACTGATACCAAAACCAGGAAAAGATGCAACTAAGAAAGAGAACTACAGGCCAATCTCCCTCATGAACATAAAGGTAAAAATCCTTAATAAAATCCTAGCAAATAGAATACAGCAATTCATCAAGAAGATCATACACGATGATCAGGTAGGATTCATCCCAGAGAAGCAAAGATGTTTCAATATTAGAAAATCTATAGATGTAATACACTATATGAATAGAGCAAAAACTAAAAACCACATGATCATCTCCATTGATGCAGAAAGGCTTTTGACAAAGTCCAACACTCATTCATGTTCAAAGTCCTGCAGAAAGTTGGAATATAGGGCCTCTACTTCAATCTGGTAAAAGCCATTCATGAAAACCCAATGGCTAACAAAATCCTAAATGGGGAAAATCTGAAATCTTTTACTCTTAGATCTGGCACAATACAAGGATGTCCTCTATCACCACTCCTATTCAATATAGTTCTGGAATCATTAGCTACAGCCATTAGATAAGGTGGAGAAATAAAAGGAATAAGAATAGGTAAAGAAGAAGTTAAATTATCATTATTTGCAGATGACATGATACTTTACTTGGAAGACCCAAAAAACTCAACCAAAAAGCCCCTAGAATTAATACAGAAATTCAGTAGCATAGCAGGTTATGAAGTCAATACCCAAAAGTCAAAAGCATTCCTCTACACAGACAACAAACACACTGAGAGGGAAATTATAGAAACAATACCTTTTATAATAGCACCAATGAACATGAAATACCTTGGAATTCATCTAACTAAAAAAATCAAAGATCTTTTCAAGGAAAATTAGAGTACTCTTGAAAAGGGATTGTGGAGGATTTCAGAAAATGGAAAAATATTCTATGCTCTTGGATAAGAGGTACCAACATTGTGAAGATGGCCATACTCCCAAAATTGCTGTACAGATTTAACACAATACCTATCAGACTACCACCAACATAACTCACAGAGTGAAAGAAATCATTCCTAAAGTTTATTTGGAAACTGAAAAAACCTAGAATAGCAAAGGCAATCCTAGGCAATAAAGAAAAAGACAGGAGGCATTACAATTCCTGAATTGAAATTATACTACAAGGCTACTGTGATAAAATCAGCACGGTATTGCCAAAAAAATAGACCTAAAGTTCAATGAAATAGATTAGAAGACACTGAAGCCCCTATGAACACATTCAGCAACCTTATCTGTGACAAAGGGGGCAAACATGCTCACATGAAGAAAGATACCCTCTTTAACAAATAGTGCCTGAAATACTGGGTCTCTACATGCCGAAAATTAGAACTTCACCCAGATCTATCACTATGCACTAAGCTAAAGTCAAAATGGATTAAAGATCTAAACAGTAAAGCAGAAACACTAAATTTCCTGGAAGAGAAAGTAGGAGGAACTCTTGAAGACATAGGGGTAGGCAAAGAGTTCATGAACAAAAATCAAATAACATGGGAAACAGTTGAAAGAATTAACAACGAGGATCTGCTCTTACTGAGAATTTTTTTCATGTCAAAAGAAATTACCATCAAAGTGAAAAGACAACCCACAAATTTGGAAAAATTATGACAAATAAGTACTGAGGCAAAGGTCTACTCTCTACAATTTATAAAGAACTAAAAAACACTAGGGCCCCAAAATTTAAAGACCCAATCCAGACATGGGCATCCAAGATGAACACACACTTCTCAGAGGATGAAATTAAAGAAGCAAATAAATATATGAAAAAATGCTCCACATCACTAGCCATCTACGAAATGCAAATTAAAACAACATTGAGATATCATCTCACCCCAGAAAGAAAGGCTATCATAAAATTACCCAGAACAAATGTTGGAGAGACTGTGGGAAAAAAGGAACCCTTCTCCACTGTTGGTGGGAATGTAAACTGGTGCAACTGTTATGGAAATCCGTGTGGAGACTCTTTAGAAAAGTTGGACTGGAAATCCCATTTAAACAAGCTATTCTTCTACTGGGAATTTTTCTGGAGGATCTGAAAACATCATATCATAAGGATATATGTGTGCCTATGTTTATAGCAGCACAATTTGTGATAGCCAAATCTTGGAAACAACCAAGATGCCCATCACCTGAGGAATGGTTGGAAAGTTGTGGTATTTTTATACAATGGAGTGTTATTCAGCTATAAAGAGTGATAAACTCAAAGTCTTTATATTGAAGTGCATGCCACTTGAAGATATACTCAGAAATGAAATAAAACAGATACACATGTGTAAATATCGTATAATTTCCCTCGTATAAGAACTCAAAACAAGAAATGCAAATAGCAAGGTATAATACAAGTAAAAGGAAAGCAGGAACTAGAGGACTAACTAATTAAGAGAGGGAAAGGAGAAGAGCTAGGAAACATGACAGTGACAAGCCAGACAGTTATATGTAAAAGATGGGCAAGCCAATGATTCTGAGAATCTCTAGAAGAGTTTTGAATCTAGCAGTTAATTGGAAAGATTCTCACCCTGACTAACTATATATACTGATACCTGTGAACTAAGCTACTGCACTGCAGATGGTAATTTGTAATAGTAGTTTCACACTTGGAGTGCCTGTCATTCTGGTCTTCTGAATATAGGTTGCTTGTTATGACATGCCAGTTGCTGCTATGATGTCTCTCGTGTAGATGAGTGTTCAAAAAGAAGGGAGTGGTGAATGAAAGCAAGAGACAGGAAAAGGAATGATGTGGTACTTTCCTGCTTCCAGGTTGTATATGGTTAGATTTTAGGACTTATGTGCAACCATAAGAATTATATAATTCTTTATGCCTATTTTTAAAAATATATTCTAATTTTTAAATGTTTTCATAATATTCTGTAGGGACTTAAAGTTCAACATATCAATACTTAATACAAAATACCTGTTCCATGTTATGCCTAAGATGTTTGATATTCAGACAGATAGTGAGGTTAAGCTTAACAGCCTAAGTTGTATGGTAATAACAATAGGCTTGTCTTCTGGAGGGTTAACAACCTAAGTTTGCAGTCCAAAATTAGAGAAAAATGAGGGTCACAAGGAAAGCCAACAATTTGGCCCTAGCCTTCCAAGGTTAATTAAGACTCAGGACATAGGAAAATTTGTACTGTCACATATGTAACTCAGTAGTGTCTCAAATTTTTTGATCAAGGAGATTATGGGGCCAAAAGGAAGATGATCAATGATGTAGAGTGTGCCTAAGGAGAGTCACCTGGAGAGAAAACATTCTCTCAGGATTTCAGAGAGCACATTGGTCAAGCAATGGCCATGACTCATACACATGGCTGACACTATCAATGGATCTACAATCTGAGGTACAGGATCTCAGGATAAATCCTCAGACCCAAAAGCTACAATTCTTGTTGTATAGGTCCTGCTTTACCTTGGTCTTAACCATTCAGCAGAAAAGTATAAGAACGAAGTATAAGAAATAAAGCCATGTTGTTATGTTGAGCTGTAAGGAACTCAAGTCAACAATTTCTGACATTGCCAGTCAAATGGAAGACCCAATACTATTATGTACTACTGGACTCTTTTAGAATATTTTGCTGAGTTACCACAGTTATAATATTCATATAACTGCATTTAACAAAAAAAGGGGGATACAGATGAATGTCCATTTTGTATCTGTGTATTCAAAATGGTTAGGAAAGATATATATTTACATTCTCTTAAAGAATAGAAGAATCTGTTCTAATAGTGTTTGCAAATAGGATATCAAGTCCGCATCTTGTACAGCAATTAACCAGTAGGAAGAATGTATGCAATGTTTTGATTATTGAAACTGTCCTACCAATTTGATTTGAAACTGTCTCATTGCTATTTGTTTCTCAATAAAATTATGGAAAAGAAATTAAATAAAATAAATAAAGATCACTTTGATTGATAGAAGCTAATCGTTTTAACAATTGAAGGTTTGGATATTGATTGGTAAATAAAGTTCGATGTTATCTGAGGGAAAAAGTGGAAATGAATTCTCTGAAAGGACACATTTTCGTAAAACCAAGTTCATTAGAAACGTAAACTTGGATTCATATATATTTAGTACAAGGTCTATTGGGTGCAGAGTCTACAGGGTTTTACTACATAGATCGGACTCAAAGTGATTCTCTTGTTTTCATCTTCCCAAATGCTGGGATTACAGGCATTCGCCGCCGCGCCCCATCTCAATTGCCATCTCAGCGCGCCAGGGGGCAGGGCCAGCACCGGGCACTGGGGATAGAACCCTGGCCGCTGCGCTCTGCCTAAGCAGTAGCTTTAGTCTGCTGAGCTATTTGTCTGGCTCCAACTCAGTCCTGAAAATTGGACAAAGCTGACCTTTCACATCTACCATTATATTAGGAGAAGAAGCCTCCTTGACTACTTGCATTCTGTATTTAACCAGAGAGCACACAATAGATTCTGAAACACTTTGTTCAGACTATATGTATAATTAATTTATTTTAATAAATATAAATCAGTGTTTTTAATATATCAAAAATCTAAGCCAACTCACAATAACATAGGAGACACATGTGAATCAAAATTTACTACCTTCTTTACTGCTTTTCAAAGTTGAATCAGAGGTTATAACTTGGATCAATTTAAGGAGTTACTATTTATTTTCTTAAATCTAATTTGGGATCCACATATGGGGAAAAGTGATTCTCATGTTCAGATATCCAGTTCCCAAGAAAGTGGATATTGTAGCTTGCCAAAACATTAGAACAGGGCTGGGAAGATAGCTCAGCAGTCTAAGCACCTGCCTGGTGCTTGCAAGAGCAAGGACACGGGTTCATTCCTTGGTTCTGCTTGTTGTGCTGGCCCTAGAACCCCGGGCACACTGTGCCAGCCACTGAAAATGGGCATGGTCGTGCACACCTGTAATCCCAGCGCTGGGGAGGCTGAGACAGGAGAATCACTATGTGTCTGATCCACATAGCAAGACCCTTTACCAAATAAATAAATAAATAAATAAACAAATAAATAAATAAATAAATAAATAAATTTAGGACACAGTGAGAAAATTCACCTGGCTAAACCATATTTGTCAATGAGCTAACTTTACCCAAAGAGACTCAGTTATTCCCATAATTCTGTACTCATTTTACTGAAGAGAAAATAGTATAGATGAAGGAGAGAGGTTTTTAGATGCATTTCACCAGTACCTCTTGGGCAGTGGGCTGGAAATTTCCTCTCATGAATGGAAATGTCAGATATATGGTACTAAATAATTTCCCAAATTATAGAAGATCAAAGCCAGGAGTTGGGAGCCAAGTTAAGAAAGTGGAGAATTAAGTCAGTTGAAGTGAATTTATGAGATGTGTGACGGTATCAGAGGCCAATTCCTAAATTTTGATATATTCTAGATCCAACAAACATTGTAAATGGGTTACAAAGAGAGAACAGAATAAAATTTAGTGACCTTTGTTTGCTTGCTTCTTCTCTTACAAAGCCCCACATAGTTTGTCTTATGTAGTATCTGTTTTTAGTTTGAATATTTTTTTTAGGGAAGGGTCTACAGGGTGTTCAGGGTCTCACTACTAAACCAGAATCATGGGTATCTGCCAGTTTACAGCCTTTCAAGAGCTGGGATTACAGGCGCATGCCACCACACTGTCTCTAGTTTGAATATTTTTAAGCAAAAAATATTTCCACACTCTTTCAGTCTTTACCATTTATTATCTTACCAGGTCAAATTCACTAATACAGGTACTTGCCGAGTGTCTATAGCCATCTGGGTTGTTAGTCCTTTGCTTTTTATGAGGTGTGCAATCTGTTCATTTATGAAATAAAATTTTGTTTTCTCCTAATAACTAAAGAGTTGTATTACTCAGTATGTTAGATTTTATCTTTAAATTATTCATGAATTACTCATAATACAGTATGTGGTTCCATTTTATTCAGTGAATTCATATTGCTTTTCTTTCAAGACTTTCTAACCTGATTTTTTTCAAGAAAATTATATTTAGTACTTAGGTCATAAGAGATATGAAATATTATTACAAACTTTTATTGTCAGTGAACTAAGAGAAAGGAGCTGTATATCTATCCTAACTCTCTTGTGTACACATATATTTTCTTTTCTTCCCCTTTTTTCTCACAACAAACTGTCCTTTATTTACACTTTCATGAAGTTAGTAACACATGACCCTAGGTTGCTTAGCAGCTGATAGCAAACCTTAACCAAACAGGATGTTCATCTCAGGAGTGAGGTAGCTTGTTTGTTTTAGGCACTGGATCAAGTGCCACCTACAGATGTTTGATTGATTTCTTAGTCTTGTGGCTCCCAACATATTCACCTTTTCTATTTTGTTTTTCCAGAGATGGTTGCTCCTCTGCAGTTTGAGAAGGTGTATTTTGAGAAGAATTTAAAGGACTTTTTCATACTTGAAACCAGTATAAAATACCATGTCTGCATCTTGTCCTCTGAATAACTACTATAAAGACAACAATATGCAATGTACTCATTATTGTAAATGTCCTACTAACCTGTTTTGAAATTATTTCATTCTTATTTTATCTTTTTTCTCATTGAAATGAATAAAAATTATAAAAAATGAGAGATATGAAATAATACTCACAACACATTCCTTCAATGCCTGAAAAAGAAGTTAGTCACTGGAAACTCAATATCACCTTCTTTTGTCCTCGTGTAAGTAAAGCCTTTATTCACATAGGATGTGCTAGTCAATCCCTTCTTTATGCAGTATTTAATGCATGGTCATTGTGCTATCAGTAATGTAACAGTAGAAAATTTTAATAGAGTGCTGTCTTTCAAATACAGGCATTTAATTGTATTGATCATGGAATGAATTTTTCTATTTTATTGAGAAACAAATAGTAATAAGACAGTTTCAAAACTGATTAATAGGATAGTTGATCAGTTTTAGTTAATAATTAATACATTGTATATTGTTATATTCTTAGTGGTTATCCATAGTACAAGATGCAGACAGACTATCCTGTCCAAACACTATTAGTACAAATCTTTCCTCTCATTGAATTAAGTGAAAGTAGCTGTATATCTATCCTAACTATTCTGTATATACAGATACAAAATGGTCCTTCCTTTGTATCCTGGGGTTTTTTTTGTTTGTTTATTTAGTCCTGAATGAGATAGGTATTGCATTGGTATCTAAATACTATAGGTGCGTAAATTCAGCAAAACAATCCAAAACAGTAGAGGAGTCCACAGTAGTAGTGTGTTTATCCACAGAAGTTGTTCACTTGAGCCTTTCACAGCTCAGCATATTAATATGACTTTACTTTATTTATCTCGTTTTTATACTTTTCTGCTGAATGGTTAAACCAAGATAAAGCAAGACGTACATAACAAGAAATGTAACTTTTGCATCTGATAAGTTCACATGGAATGAATTTTTGACAGACCTAGCAGAAAACATCATCAACTCTCATTGTATATGTTTCTCCTTGATCTTCACCTTTGCTCCTCTTCGTGCCTCTCTTTGATCCTTATATTTCTCTACATTTCTGTGTACTTTCCATCATATCCTTTCTCAGCTCAAATCCTGTTGCAGACTATTGCCATTCAATTCCAATGTCAAATTTCTCCAAGAGAGAATGTTTACCTCATTTTATTCAGTGATATGCACAAGTCCTATACCATTTCAGGAATTCTCACAATGCATACATACTTCTATGTAGAAACAGAGGATTGTTCTTGTTAAAAATACTCACTACATTAAGACTCAGGACATATGAGAACTTGTACTGTAACGTCATGTACCTCGGTAGTGTCCCAAATTTTCTGATCAAGAAGATTATGGGGCCAAAGAGGAAAGTGATTGATGACATAGAGTGGGCCTAAGGAGAGTCACATGGGGAGAAGATACTCTCTCAGGCTTTCACAGAGAGCACATTGGCCAAGCATTGGCCGTGACTCATCCACATGGCTGCACTGATAAAGGTTCTACAATCTGAGGTACAGGATCTCAGGACAAATCCTGAGGGCGTTTCACTGACCTTCTCAGACCAAAAGCTACAACTCTTGTTGCATAGGTCCTGCTTTACCTTGGTCTTAACCATCCAGCAGAAAAGTATGAAGACGAAATTATAAGAAATAAAGCCATGCTGTTAAGTTGAGCTGTGGGGGACTCAGGTCAATAATTTCTGACATTGCCAGTTAAACAGAAGACCCAATGCTATTATGGGCTACTGGACTCTTTTAGAATATTTTGCTGAGTTTACACACCTATAATATTCAATAACGGAACTTAGAAAAAATGGGGTATACCGATGAATGTCCATTTTGTATTTGTGTATTCCAAGTGGTTGGGATAGATATATAGTTACATTCTGTTAATGAATAGAATGATTTGTTCTAATGGTGTTTGTAAATAGGATCACAAGTCCACTTCTTGTACAGCAATTAACCACTAAGAAGAATATATGCAGTGTAGTATTTGTTGAAAAAGAAAAAAAAAATAAAAAATAAAAAAAAAGTACATCGCCCAAGAGACACTTAGTAATACTAGCATTATCAGACCAGTTTGTTAGCGGAGAAGAGGCTGGATATAATTACCTGCATAAATAAAACTCATGATTCCTAAGACAACTTGTCATTGTAGAGAAGAGAAAAGAGAAGCTCTTCCTGGGTGACCAGCTCTGTTGAGGAGGCCACACAGAATGCTTCCCAGGTTTCTGATGCAAAGACCCAGGAAGCAATCAAGTTCATCTTCCATAGCCAGGTGAGGCTAGCAGCCCTGTTCACTGCTTCCCTTCTGGAATTCATTGAGCCCAGAGTGGGCCCCAAATAGGAACTGCAGTGTCCGGCACAATTGGGTGGGACACGTGCCAAAGAGATGGACATAATAGCTTGGGCCTGATGTGGGGTTAGTGCATCTCTGGTGAGGTGCTGATGTGTTCCTGGGCATGACCAACTGATGGGACTTGGACACTGGTGCAGGCTGGACAATGAGATGAAATGGCAGAATTAAATCGTGACAGGAATTGGAAAAAAAATACTCACTACAAATTTCTAATTATGCTTGGACTGAAAATATACATACATATAAATTGTTTGTACAAACATACTATTTTGTATCAATTATGTCTTTAATGAAAATATATTTCTGATCAATCTATGCTAGATACTTAAGATTCAGCAGATTAAAGGGTCCATTAGAATTCAAAATTTTATTCAAAGTAGATTTGGAATATTTCAATGTAGATGATAGTGAAGCATTTCAATAACACTTCAATTTTAATTTGCCTTCCATGGTGTCATTTTTCCCTACTGTCATTCTCAATAAGTAATTAAAGGAATATCTTATACACACACGCACCAAAATTGAATTAAATTTAAAAGTTCATGGCATGGCTTATGTAACATTTTTCTGTAATATTCTCGTGACTTTTTGCCTAATGCAACTACCTATGAATGTATAAATTTTGTTTCAGGCAATATAGTTACATCATTCATGTTTTCCCTTTTATAGTACAGATGATTGTGGGTTTTGAGACATCTTGAGGAACATATTCAGAAGAAATGAAATAAATGCTTAGAGGTAAAACATTTATCAGAGTCATGCCATTATTATTTTTAATTGATTTATTTGGTCTTGCTATGCAGCTCTGACTCATAGTGATCCTCTTTACAGGGTCTTGCTATGCAGCTCTGACTCATAGTGATCCTCTTGCCTCAGCCAGTCCTGGGATTACAGGCTTGCACCCCCAAGGCCAATATCGGTGGCCAGCGTGGCACACCCGGAGTTTCAGGCCAGCACAGCATATGGTACTGGGGATCAAACCTCAGTCCTTGCACTTTCCAGGCAGGTGCTTAGACTGCTGACCTATCTCCCCAGGCCTCATTATTTGTTATTTTAAAGGAAAAAAAATAAAGCTTTGGTGGGATATGTATCCCAAAGTTGAGGCAGCCAGTAGACAAATTTTTCAGGAAACATCAGCAGATATATATCTTGTATGGTGTTATAAATCTTTTCTTATTTTAAGAAGGGCAAATATAGACAAATTGAGAGTTTCCTGAATCAAGAAAATAGTTCTGCTTTGTTTTGCCTACACTTAAATCCACAGTGCTAGTTGAATTAAAACTAAACAGACAGCTGCAAAATAATAATAATAATAATAATAATAATAATAATTAATAATAATAATAATAATAATAATGTCCTGTGATCTTACAACTCTGTAAAATAATTCTAGGGCTAGAAGTGCCAAAACCTAAAAATTTGGAGTTTTATGGTCTTATCTTGGTCTCAACCATCAGCGGAAAAGTATGAAAACGAAGTATAAATAGTAAAGCCACATTAATATGCCGAGCTGTAAAAAGCTCAAGTCAACAACTTTGGACATTGCCAGTCTTATGGAAACCCACTACTATTATTATCTACTGGACTCTATTGGGAGATTCTGCTGAATTCAAGCACCTACAATATTTAAATGACAATAGAACGCCCTTCTCTGACATAACTAACCAAAGAAGTGGGATAGAAATGAACAACTTTTTTGTATCTTTATACTCAAAAGAGTTAGGGTAGACATACAGCTGCATTCTCTTAATTCAATAAATAGAGAGGTTTGTTATAATAGTGTTTGAGACAGGATATCATTTCTGCATCTTGCATAATGAATAACCACTAGGACAACAATGTGCAATGTATTAACTACTGAAAATGTGCCAGCAATCGGTTGTGAAACTGTCTCATTGATATTTGTTTCTGAATAAAATTATATTAAAAAGATAAAAAAATAAAGTGAATATTTAAAGTTTAAAAATTATTCCACACAAGGAAAAAGCACATTGCTATTAATCTCGCTCGAGAAGCTCCGCTTCACTTCAAGCAGTCTTCTCCTACCTTGCTTGCTGCTTTATAAAGCATCTATCTCATCACTGTCTTTACATGATGAATGAAAAAAAAAATATATTGAATGCTGCTGCCAAGTGCCACCCAACAGAAAGGCAGGCTCCTAGAAAAAGTGTGTCCTCACCCACACTACTTACTGGATCTGGTGCTATGTGACAGCTAGCTCTTCCCCAAAGCCAAAATGACTATAAAAGGTAAATGTGTTGAACCATTCAGAACACTGAGTCGGCCACAACTGCACAACTAAAGATAGTCTCAAGAGACAATCTGTAGACTGCTTCAGAAAGGGGCAAGAGTGATGGGATAAGTATTTTGGAAGCTTGGAAGAGTATTTTGAAGGGGATTAATGGCAATGTGTGTTTCAATATAATAATTTTTTTTTAATTTTAAATGTTCTATTTTATCACACCTGCACTATGATCTATTTTACTGTTTTTTTTTAATTTTATTTTGTGTGTGTGTGTGTGTGTGTGTGTGTGTGTGTGTGTGTGTGGCCAGCTCAGCCCACCAGGGGGCGGGGTGGCTGGCATGTGGTGCTGGGGATTGAACCGCGGTCCCTGTGCTTTGCTAAGCTTGTTCTAAGTAGGTGCTTTAGACCACTGAGCCATCTCACCAGCCCCTATTTAACTGTTTATTCATGTATTTTATTTCATAATGTTCTTGTGTCCTTAGAGGTTACTTGGCTTACATGTTACTCTGATGCTACTTTTTTCACAAACATGCACACAAAAACACTAATTTTAGTTCTTTTTGGATGATTTCACTGAAAAGATGGGGACAACAGGATGAGCTTGTGTCTTATCCAGAAAGCAACCTTAAACTCTACATGCTTCCTGCTTTCTTTCCATATTCCTCCTCTGTACCTTTGCTCCTTCTTCCAGAAGTCCTACCATGAAACACCTGCACAAAACCCAGCTTCTCCCAGCACCAGCCTTTTCCTCCCATTTCTCCTTCAAATCCTGGCTCCCCAGGCATTTCTGCGAAGCTCTAAATTCTCCCTCCAGCTACAAAAATGCTTCTTCCCTATTCTGAAAGTCTGGTGACACTTAAGTTCCTCAATTTTTTTTCCAAATACTTATCCAAGCATTTTCCCAAATACTATTTTTCCATCCTAAGGAATTCTGTTCCCAATTATGAAGATAATATTTTCTTCTTTTCTCTTTCTTCACACATGTAGCATAGACATATACACATGCACTCAGAAATATATACAGACTAACAAACATGTAACACTTATTTTGCCAAAGGAATTGATATTTGATTTTATTTTTTCCCATAATTTTATTGAGAAATAAATAGCATGGCACAGTTTCAAATCCAATTAGTAAAAGCCATTTATGAAAATGCAATGGCTAACATAATCCTAAATGGGGAAAAACTGAAATCTTATACTCTTAGATCTGGTACAAGACAAGGATGTCCTCTCTCACCACT
>NW_004524745.1:5108668-5119864 GCF_000260255.1 Octodon degus | reverse complement strand
CATGTCAAAAGAAATTACCAACAAAGTGAAAAGGCAACCCACAAATTTGGAAAAAAATCATGACAAATAAATACTCAGACAAAGGTCTGCTCTCTAGAATTTATAAAGAACTAAAAAACACTAGGGATGCAAAATTTAAAGACCCAATCCAGAAATGGGCATCCAAGATGGACACACACTTCTCAGAGGAAGAAATTAAAGAAGCAAATAAATATATGAAAAAATGCTGCACATCACTAGCCATCTGCAAAATGCAAATTAAAACAAAATTGAGATATCATCTCACCCCAGAAAGAATGGCTATCATAATGAAATCACCCAACAGCAAATGTTGGAGAGGCTGTGGGGAAAAAGGAACCCTTCTCCACTGCTGGAGGGAATGTAGACTGGTGCAACCCTTATGGAAATAAGTATGGAGACTCCTTAGAAAAGTTGGACTGGGAATCCCATTTAAACCAGCTATTCCTCTACTGGAAATTTTCCCAGAGGATCTGAAAACATCATATCATAGTGATATATTTGTGCTAATGTTTATAGTAGCACAATTTGTGATAACCAAATCTTGGAAACAACCAAGATGCCCATCACCTGAGGAATGATTGAAAAAGATGTGGTATTTTTACACAATGGAGTATTATTCAGCTAGTAAGAATGATAAACTCGAAGCCTTTATATTGAAGTGGATGCCACTTGAACATATACTCATAAGTGAAATAAACCAGACATACATGTGTTAATATCATATAGTTTCCCTAGTATAAGAACTCAAAAGGAGAAATACAAATAGAAAGGTGTAATACAAGTAAAAGGAAAGCAGGATCTCAAGGACTAACTAATCAAGAGAGGGAAAGGAGAAGAGCTAGGAAACATGAATAAGTCAAGCCATACAGTTATATGTAGAAGATGAGCAAGGCAATTATCTTGAGAATCTTCAGATTTTTTAATCTAGCAGTTAATTGGAAAGATTCTCACCCTGACTAACTGTATATACTGATACCTGTGAACTAAGCTACTGCACTGCAGATGGTAATTTGTAATAGTAGTTTCATGCTTGGAGTGCCTGTCATTCTGGTCTTCTGAATATAGGTTGCTTGTTATGACATGCCAGTTGCTGCTATGATGTCTCTCATGTAGATGGGTGTTTAAAAAGAAGTGGGTGATGAATGAAAGCAAGAGACAGGAAAAGGAATATTGTGGGACTGTCCTGATTCAAGGTTGTATATGGTGAGATTTTTGGACTTATGTGTAAAGATAAGAAGTATATAATTCTTTATGCCCATTTTTAAATTATATTCTAATTTTTTCATGTTTTTTATCATATTATTTAGTAACTTAAGGTTCAACATATCAATACTTCATGAAAAATACCTGCTCCATATTATGCCTAAGATGTTTGCTATGCAGACAGATAGTGAGGTTAAGCTTAACAGCCTAGGTTGTATGGTAATAACAATAAGCTTGTCTTCTGGAGGGTAAACAATCTAAGCTTGCAGACCAAAATTAGAGAAAAAGGAGGGCTGCAAGGAAAGGCAACATTTTGACCCTAGCCTTCTAAGGTCAATTAAGACTCAGGACATATGAGAACTTGTACTGTAACATCATGTAACTCAGTAGTGTCCCAAATTTTCCGATCAAGGAGATTATGGGGTCAAAGAGGAAAGTGATTGATGATGTAGAATGTGCCTAAGGAGAGTCACCTGGAGAGAAAACCTTCTCTCAGGCTTTTACAGAGAGCACATTGGCCAAGCAATGGCCGTGACTCATCCACATGGCTGACACTGGCAAAGGATGTACAATCTGAGGTAGAGGATCTCAGGATAAATCCTGAGAGGATTTCACTGACCTTATCAGACCCAAAAGCTACAACTCTTGTTGCATAGGTCCTGCTTTCCCTTGGTGTTAACCATCCAGCAGAAAAGTATAAATACGAAATACAAGAAGTAAAGCTATGTTGTTATGTTGAGCTGTAGGGGACTCAGGTCAACAATTTCTGACATTGCCAGTGAAGTGGAAGACCCAATCCTATTATGGGCTCCTGGACTCTTTTAGAATATTTTGCTGTGTTTACACACCTATAATATTCAAATAACGGAACTTAACGAAAAAGAGGATACAGATGAATGTCCATTTTGTATCTGTGTTTTCAAAGTGGTTAGGATTAATATATAGTTACATTCTCTTAATGGATAGAGTAAGTCGTTCTAATGGTGTTTGTAAATTGGATATCATGTCCGCATCTTGTACAGCAATTAACCACTAGCAAGAATGTATACAATGTGTTAATTATTGAAACTGTTCTACCAATTTGACTTGAAACTGTCTCATTGCTATTTTTTTCAATAAAATTATGGGTTAAAATTTGTATTGAGATATGATTATTTTAAATACATTATAAAGTGAGAAGGTGAACACTTTAAGATGGTCATGTTCTTGTGTTCTCTCACTACTAGAGCTTGTGACAATCTCAGAAGTGGGTCAGCGTGGAAACTGGAGCATTGTGTAAGATTACCGAGCACTGCCAGCCAATGTCCAGGTGGTGAGGCCTGGAACTGAACCCCCTCATGTGACCTCACCTCTCCTAATGATTTCCCCAAGTTTTCTGATACAGGGAGAAAAACTGATCTCATGTAGGTGACCTCCAAACTATACAGGGAACCTCCAAAAGATATCTTGTCTTCTGTGGTATCTCCTTTGAGGGCCTAGCCCTGTCTGACTGCCTATAATATTTCTATCTAACTCAGCTGCCTGCAACATTTCTAGGACACAGAGGTCCCTGGATCAGTATTAGTATATTTACTAGTATTTCTTTATTAAAATAGTATTATATATAGGGTTTCTTGTTCTTTGCCATGGCAGCCATGAAAAGTTGCTCTCTGCCACGTGCCACTGTGCCTTGGAGCAGGCTGAATGTAGACTGAAATCTCCAGTAACTGTGAGCTAAATAAACTTTTCTTTCCTTCATTTTGTGTGTTGGGTATTTGTTCCAGCAAGAGAAAAGTAACTGAGACAGAATTTGCTTTTGATCTTGGAGGAGACTTGGGACTTGGACTTTTCAGCAATGCAGAAACTATTGGGACTTTGGTAACTCTTAGAGATGGACTAAAATGTCTTTTGAGTAAAGGGGTGTGCATGAGTCTTTGGAGGTCAAGGGGTGGAATGTTATGGTTTGTGTCTAGGTGTCCCCCCAAAGCCTTGTGCAGTCATAGGGCAGCTTCTGGAGTTTGTGATTGATTACTGTGGGTGCTGTACCTGCCCTGGGGCAGGTAATTTGCATTACAATGAAAGGAGGGATGAGGTTTGGGGAGATGGCTCAGTGGAATAAGCGCTTCCCTGGCAAGCTCAAGGTATGGAGTTCAATCCCTGGTTCCACCAAAAAAACAAAAAAAAGGAAAGA
The DNA here is from genome assembly GCF_000260255.1 of Octodon degus. Lineage (NCBI taxonomy): Eukaryota > Metazoa > Chordata > Mammalia > Rodentia > Octodontidae > Octodon > Octodon degus. The sequence goes on along the minus strand of NW_004524745.1, from coordinate 5,116,470 downwards.
AAGGAGGAATGAGAGGCTAGCTAGCTGCCTGAGCTGCTGCCCCTTCCTTAGCTCTCTGCTCTTTGCTGCTGCAGCCATGAAAGGTCACTGTCTGCCTTGTGCCACTCTGCCTTGAAGCTAGCTGAGTATACACTGAAACCTCCATTAACTGTGAGCAAAATAAACCTTTCCTTCCTTTTTTTTTTTATTTAGGACAGGGTGTACAAGGTATACAGGGTGTACAGGGTCTCACTGCATAGATCAGACTCATAGTGATACTCCTGTTTACAGCCTCCCAAGTGCTGGGATTACAGGTGCACACCACCAAGCCCAGTCTCAATCACCATCTGAGTGGGCTTCAAGGGTGGAACCAGCATGGCAGGCCTGAGGATCAAACTCCTGGCCCCTGAGTCTGCCTAAGCAGGAGCTTTAATCTGCTGAGTTATTTGGCTGGACCTCCCTTCTTTCTTCTTCTTTTTCTTTTTTTTTTTCTTTGTATTTTAGGGAAGGGTCAACAGGGTGTCCAGGTTCTCACTATTTGATCAGACTCCTGGTGATCCACCTGTTTTATAGCCTCCCAGGACCTGGGATTACAGGCATGCACCACAACATCCAGTCTCAATCGCTGTCTCAGCACCCATGGGTGCGGCCAGCTCAGCAGGCCTGAGGATTGAACCCTGGACCCCTGAGCCTACTTACAGGTACTTTAATCCACTGAGCTATTTAGCCAGGCCTTCCTTCCTTCATTTTGAGTGTCATGCATTTGTACCAGCAATGAGAGAAGAGTAACTGAGACGCTCAGTATTTCACTTCTGAAATGCATGCATATTAATGTTTACAGTCATAATTCACAAAGTTTCCTCACTGTATATTCACCGTAAATGTATGTGCAAATGTTTAGTATATGTGTGTCCAATCTATGGAACAGTTTAATTTTTATCCATTCTGTTGGTGATAGTCACTTGGATTTAATGTTTTGAGGGCTATAGTGAAAAGCGCTATTCTTGGCTGGGGAGGTAGCTCAGTGGTGAGACCCTGTGCCAAATAAATACATAAATAAATAAATAGATAGATTAAGTTTTTTTAGATATTCAAAAAAGAATAGTGCTACATTTACACATATCTCCTGGTGAACATGTGCAAGAATCTCTTGAGGATTTACATAAGGTATATTTTTTAAGAATTTTAAGAAATGCACATTTCCAATTTACCAAGTGATGAAAAAACGTGTTACCTGCCCCAATACACATTCAACAACTGTTGGACAAGATTCCTCTTGCCTCACATCCTCAGGAACACTGAGAGGCTGAATATTGTGGTTTAGAATTCTTTTTTCCTAATGAATAATGAAACTATGTCCTACTTTTAGCATTTCCTTCTGAGTGAATAGACTTGTGCCTTTGTCCAGTTTCTCCTGAGTAATATACCTTCTCCTAATGCTTCAATGCAAGTCTTTAATGTATTTGGGGAACTACTATAGTACTTTGTTGGCCTTATACATTGAAAACCATATCATGATTTTGTTTTGATTTGGCTCAGTTTTTAGTCTAGGATGGTGTAGTGTTTGATACATTGTGTCAACTTGGGAAGTTGGAAGCTCTGCTGGATCTGCTCCATTCCATGCCTGGGGCATAGAGGGCCCACCCTAAAGTGACTCAGCACTTAGAGGCTCGATGAAGGGGATTGAGAAAGGATGGTTTGTTCCACTTCCTTGGAGGAGCTTCAGTCTTTGCAGTCAGCTTGGATACTATCTCCTATCTTACAGCGCAGACACTTCAGCCTCTGCCTTGGGTCCTTCAGCTTTCCATTGAAGACTCTTTGGCCTTCCATCCCTCCCATTGCAGACAAATTGGCCTCCTGATACAGATTTCCATGAAATACTGCAGTGAGCTCCAGACATTGACTGAATCCTTCAGTCTCTGGTGTGCAGACGCCCTCTATGCACTTCCTCATCCAACTCTGTGGCTGACCATCGTAAGCCAATCCTGTAATTTCTTGTACAATTGTACATCTTATGTTATATCTGTTCCTTGTATTACATCTGTTTCTCTAGTAAAATCCTGACTGATACAGATGGCTTGAACAAACTATGTATCCAAGGCTAGGCTCAATCTTGCTGTCCTCCTGCCTCAACTTCCTAGTGATACAGGGAGAAAAACTGGTCTCAGGTGGGTGATCTCCAAATGATATAGGAAACCTCCAAATGACATAGGGAAAAATGATCTCTCGACCTGACCTGCATGAGTTTGAGTTCTCTAAAACTGAAGAATGAATTTTAGAAACAGAGGTTATGAGCAGAATATATTTATTGAGAAAATAAAAGCTCCTGTCTGAGAGAGGGACAGGAGGGTGCTCGAGCAGGTAGTTTCCCTGGGAAGCTGTCTCTTCTAGGAGCTTTTACAGTGTATAAAATGGGAACTTACTGAGGTGGATGTGGGGTGGGACAAAACTGTGGTCAATCAATGGGATTACAAGCCCATTGCTCAAGTAAAATTGATTAGTTCCAGGACCAAATGGGGTAGAGTCACGTAGTAAGTGAGCATGAATGTAAAACAGGACCTTATCTGGTGATCTTCAGACAATAATTCTTCCTAAGTAATGATCAATCCCGGATGCCAGTCTTCAGGTTTGTTTCACAGCAGGGGCATCCATCTCTCCCATGGTTGTAAGGCACCTGGCTGTTGCTATTTCCTCCAAGAGTCATTGTTATTCCTTTGAGGGTCTGACCCTGTCTCACTGCCTATAATATTCTATCTAACTCAGGCTGCCTATAGCATTCCCCTCCTCTGAAGTAACCTAAACTGCCATGAGGGAAGTATAGGCAATGACTGCTCTGACTTTTTTGCACTGAAAAGGGTTGTAGTTGTTGACTGGCAGTCAGATATATTTTTTAGAGTTTTTATCTAAAGGCCCAATAGATGACAGGCATTCTTTTTTTGGGTGAACATATAGCTTTGAGTCTAGAGAAGACAAAGCCAAAGAAACTATTAAACATGTATATGTTAAATAATATCAACAGGATAATCATGGATATAGTAAAAAATGATTTTTACCAAGGAGACAGTAATGACTTTCCATAAGAATGATAAAGATAGGGTCTAGGGGACCTCAACATATAAAAACACTACAAATTTTTGTAGGTCAATTGGCAGAGATCTCTTAAATGTGAGGTTTAACTTTTTATCTTTTATGGCCATTGCGTATTGTCTCAAACAAACTGGTTTTTTATGTCTCAGCAAATTTATTATTACTTATGGCACAAGAATTGCCAGAAATAGGGAAAACTCCAAGTACCCTCCAGCTTGTAAGTGGGGCCACTGGCTGGGTAACTATCGACAAATCTGCATAAGCTTTTATCAAACATCCAACAGGCTTTTTCCTTATATTGGCAGTTAACATGGGTTTCTATAGGCTGAGAGGTGAAGACTCATAACCACCTCAATCTGAAACTTTTTTTTTACTCCATCATGAATGCTTTCTCTTTTTTTCTAGCAGCTTTAGACATTTTTGCTTGAAATGTCTCTTTTCTCTGTCTGGATCCAGGAAAGCATAATTTTTCCCATTTTTTGACTGACCTTTGTTCTTGTAGGCTGTTAGTATTACTATTTTTATTTTCCATCTTTAATTTTATTTTGTATCTTTTTTATCTCAACTCAGACAAATTTATTCTTGCAAACCCTTCTAACTTCTGTAGCTTGTATCAGATACTGGGGACTACTGAGCAAAGTATAACTTTTTAGTTTTAAAGCCTTAATATGTGTTTCTATAGACAAAATCTGGTGGATAGCAGTAAAAGGAATCTTAATCTAGCATATTCACTATAGGTTTTAATTATATGATTACCTGGGTTTTGGTATCTTCTAGGAAAAAACAAATTTTCTGAGAAATTAGAGCACATATAATCAAAGCATGAACATTTGAGCTAACAGGTACATTTATAAACCTTTTTTTCTTTTTGAGACTTAGCAATTGTAATTCACTATCTCTTAAATAGATCTCTAGATCTATTTATTCATGGAGTCTGACAGTTTGTTATAAGCCCCTCTAGCTTTAGTTAAGAGACATCACACCTGTATTAACTATGAGCATGAAATACCTGAGTTATGTCAGAAATCAACCAGATTGACTTATACACTTATCATGAAATACACAGCATTCAGTTAGATTAAACCAATGAAATACCTTTTAAGTCCTTGTATATGAACAACAATATATATTAGATGTGTAAAATAGTCTCAGCATCATTTTTATTTGTAATCAACCTGAATATATATTGTAATATCTCAATTATCACTAAAGTGAGATATCTTTTAAAGTCTGTTTCTATTGAAGTGCAATGACTAGAAGGAAAGTCAGGGTTGGAGAAGAACAAAGAGACCTGTGTCAATATCCAGTATCAGGCTGGGTTTTCCTCCAGTCATGATTATTCATGACTCCTCTGTGGAGATGACAAGTAGAGGTAACAGTCTGTTTCTATTGAAGTACAATGACTGTAAGGAAAGTCAGGGCTAGAGAAGGACAAAGAGACCTGTGTCAATATTCAGCAATAGGCTGGGTTTTCCTCTACTCATGATTATTCAGGACTCCTCCATGGATATGACAGGTAGAGGTAACAGTCTGGCCAGAGGAAGAAGGCAGGCTCAGGACCATTCAGTTTTGCTGGACCACCTGGGAAGCTGAGTCTGAGCTCTGGAGCCTCTGCCTCAGAGTGCAGTCTCACTTTTAGAGGCTGCCTTGGCAGTTAGGGCATAGCTTCTGGGCCTTATAAGGCAGTCCCTCTTGTGCTGTCCTCGCTTCTGACAGTAGCAGTGAATGAACCTCATCACTGTTGAGCTCTTCTTGGAGCCAAGAGAATCAGACTTAGGGACTATTTTGAGGCCACAACAATGGCAGCCATTTTTTATCTCTTTGTTTTCTCTCCCTGGTTTTTTCCCAGTTCCAATTATAGGACACTTAAACAGTTTTTACTAAATTATCAGATGAGTTCTCCTGAGCAAAAGCTATCTTTTGTAACTCCTGAACTTATCTGTAAGAGTAATCTGTCTCTCTATTAACATCTCACAAAGAATGTGTTACCAGTGCCTCTATTAAACATTTAAAGAAATCAGAGGGGTGTTCATCTTTCTTCTGGTAAATAGATAACATTTAAAATAAGTACAAGGAGACCCAGTCCTAGCCCAGGCCCGGTGAGTGTGTGGGAGAGCTTCAGGCTACCCTGTGCCTGCAGGACCTACTGGTTGCAGCCCAGGGGCAGCATGAGTGAGACCTCTTCCACCTCCTTGGGGCGCACCCCATGACTCCGTACTACACTCCCCACCCCACCTGCAGAGTAGGAATTCCTGCTGCATTCCAGGAACCCACAGACCAGTCCTAGCCCAGGCCCAGTGAGTGTGGGGGAGAGCTGCCTATCCCTGCTAATCCATCTTGAGCCCTACAGACTCATCTCAGGCTTGGCATACAGGCCTGCAGCTGCAATAACTGCAGAGAGTGTAGGGGACAGAACCACCCAGCGAGTACAGGAGCAGAATATCTTGCCAGAGAGGCACAAAAGGTTTACCCCCAAGGGCAACAACAGGAAAGAGCTGAGCACAGCAGCCAGACCCAAGCCAGGAATAACTGGATAAATCCAAACTTTGTAGATCTGCACCTGAACTTCAGTAGGTGCTAAGGTTATAACTGCAACAAAGATCTACAACAAAGGTCAGAAGACAGAACTACACAAAAATGATGAGAAGGAACAAAATGCAATCTCAGAACCCAAGCCCACCCATAACAAGTTCAGAGGACACTAACACAGAACAAATTGGGAATCACACAGCTGAAAGCAAAGAATCAACAGCTTATGAAATAACGAAACAGCTGCAGAAAGGTATAGAGGAGCTCAGATTGGAAATAAAAAAAAATCCCTGAATTAATAACATCTGCAGTGAAGGATCAAATGCAGAAACATATGGAGGAAACACAATGCCCACACAGAACAAGTGCAGAGGACACTAGCTCAGCTCAAATGTATGAATTAATAGCGTTGATAGTAAATAAGCAACAGTGGAAAGTCATAGAGGATCTCAGAGTGGAATTCTTTTCTACTAGCTCAGCTCAAATGTATGAATTAATAAGGTCAATAGTAAATAAGCAACAGGAGAAAGTTACAGAGGAACTCAGAGTGGAATTTTTTTCTGAAATAAAAAATGAATTCTCAGAACTCATAGCATCTGAAGTAAAGAATCAACTACAGCAACATAGGGAGGAAACCCAATCGCAAAAAAAAAAAACACTGCAGTAAAAGAATTTATAACTGCTTCCAAAGAATAGGTTGATAAAAAAAATAGAAGAGATTAGAAAAATGACAGATTCCTTAAATAAGCAATACAGAAAAGAAATAGATCGCATGAAGCAGAGTCAAATAGATATACAGGAAATTAAAATTTCAATCACAAGCTTGCAAAACCATTCAAGTGAAAGTGATGACAGAGTTTCAGAGCTTGAAGACGTTGGTGAAGCTAATGAAGAGTTAAGAAAGGATCTCTAAAAACAACTAGGTCACAGGAAAGAATAATCCATCACCTGCAAGATGATGCAAAGACAAACAATGTGAGACTAATAGGTATCAATGAGAGAGAAGTAGTCAATACAAATGACATTAAAAATATATGGGCAGAAGTAATAGCAGAAAACTTCCCAAATATAAAGAAACAATGTGACATTCAGGTAACCGAAGCATACTGAATGATAACTAACCTCGACCCAATGAAAAACACACAGAGATATATAATAGTCAAGATCCCAGAACTTCAGCACAAGAATATTATACTGAAAGCCACTAGAGAAAAGAAGCAAATCACATTCAAAGGAAAACCCATGAGAATTATGGCCTACGTCTCTTCACAAACCATGAAGGCAAGAAGAGAATGGAGCAGAGTACTTCAAGTGCTCTATGAAAACAAATTCCAGCCCAGACTACTATACAATGCAAAAATCTCTTTCAAGTTTGATGGAGAAATGAAAAACTTTCATGAAAAAAATAGCTAAAGAATTTCATGATGACAAAGCCAACACTACAAAAGCTGCAGAAAGAAGTTCTAGAGAGGGACCAAAATGATCAGAGCTTCACAAATGAGATCATAAGCAACCAACTAAATAGGGCAAGCAATTAAACACAGGAGAAAAAGGAGTAAACGACAACAGGTAAATGACATGTCAATCGTAAGTCAATGCATCTCAATTCTAACCAGCAATGTAAATGGACTCAATTCATGAATTAAGAGGAACAGACTGGCACAGTGAATTAGGAAACAAAATCCAACATTATGCTGCATACAAGAAACACATTTAACTCATAAAGACATTCATAGGCTGAAAGTCAAAGGATGGAACACAGTATTACATGCCCTAGCACCTCAGAAAAAAGCAGGGGTAGCAATCCTATTCTCAGACAGTCTCAAATTCAAACCAACAATGATCAAGCAAAATAAAGAAAGCCACTATATACTGGTTAGGGGAAAAATTCAAGAGGAAGAGGTAACATTCATAAATATGTATGCACCAAACACCGGAGCACCCAACTATATAAAGCAAATCATAATGGACATGAAAACTCTAATATCCAATACCACAATTTTAATAGGAGACCTTAACTCCTCCTTATCTCGAAAAGATAGGTAAACCAGACAAAAACTTAGCAAAGAAATAACACAACAGAACCAGAGCTTGAAACAAATGCACTTCGTAAACATATACAGAGTGTTCCACCCAAACACAGCTGAATACACATTTTTCTCAGCTGCACATGGGTCATTTTCTAAAATAGACCACATACTGGTCCA
>NW_004524745.1:5105594-5106301 GCF_000260255.1 Octodon degus | reverse complement strand
ACCCAGGTCTATCACCATGCACTAAACTAAAGTCAAAATGGATTAAAGATCTAAACATTAAAGGAGAGACACTAAATCCCCTGGAAGAGAGAGTGGGAGGAAATCTTGAAGACATAGGGGTAGGCAAAGAGTTCATGGACAGAAACCAAATTGCAAGGGAAACAGTTGAAAGAATTAACAACTGGGACCTGCTCTTACTGAGAAGTTTTTGCACGTCAAAAGAAATTACCAATGAAGTGAAAAGACAACCCACAAACTTGGAAAAAATCATGACAAATAAGTACTCAAACAAAGGTCTGCTCTCTAGAATTCATAAAGAACTAAAAAACACTAGGGCCCCAAAATTTAAAGACCCAATCCAGAAATGGGAATCCGACATGAGCACACACTTCTCAGAGGATGAAATTAAAGAAGCAAATAATTATATGAAAAAATGCTCCACATCACTAGCCATCTGTAAAATTCAAATTAAAACAACATTGAGATATCATCTCACCCCAGAAAGAAAGGCTATCATAAAGAAATCACCCAACAGCAAATGTTGGGGAGGCTGTGGGGAAAAGGAACCCTTCTCCACTGCTGGTGGGAGTGTAGACTGGTGCAATCATTTTGGAAATCTGTGTGGAGACTCCTTAGAAAAGTTAGACAGGAAATCCCATTTAAACCAGCTATTCCTCTACTGGGAATTTTCCCGGAGGATCTGAAAA
>NW_004524745.1:5097959-5103884 GCF_000260255.1 Octodon degus | reverse complement strand
TACGGAACTTAACAAAAAAAGGGGGATACAGATGAATGTCCATTTTGTATTTGTGTATTCAAAGTGGTTAGGATAGATATCTGGTTACATTCTCTTAATGAACAGAGGGATTTATTGCAATGGTGTTTGTAAATAGAATATCATGTCCGCATCTTCTACAGCAATTAACCAGTAGGAAAAATGTATGCAATGTGTTAATTATTGAAACTGTCCTACCAATTTGATTTGAAACTGTCTCATTGCTATTTTTTTCTCAATAAAATTATGAAAAAACATAAAATAAATAAAATAAGTACAAGGCTTGGTTCTAGTTTTTAGACCTTTAAAAATATACAGTTGAAGGAAAATGTCTATTCTAGTTTTCCTGCCTGGCTATTAGGCCACCAGGGATCTGAGTATTTGGGCTTCTGTAGGAACTAGAAGTTCCACTGGCTATCTAACTCTTGACTGTTTAAATTAACAATATTTCTCTCCAAATGCAGTAGCATTTTGTAATACTTCCTGTATTTCCATAAAAGTCAAAGCTTGGTTTAAGATTAATATTATATCTTTTCAATCTAGTTTAAAGTCTGAATAAATCCTCTAAAAGTGTACTTATCAGGGTCATTTAAGGCACATGAACTGTGGAAATTCCATATTTTTATTTACTTCTTTAAAAGGTATTTTCCTTGAAAAGCTTGTATAAACTCAGCTAAGAATGGGTGTAGTCTTGTAGTGCTGATAATTACAGCTGTTTTACAAGCCCACCCTTTAGAAAGGCAAATATAGGGGAAGCCTTACTTTCAGTAATGGTAGTGAGGCTGAACTGCCTGGTTTTCTTGTTGCCCACATCTATATTTTAAGACTTAAATAACAATAACCTTAATGCAAACAAAAACTGAACATAAGACATTTTACTATTTTTATATTATCTTTTTAGTTATAAACTAGGGTCACAGTTAATATTTTCCTCTTCATTCCATTTAAATGGCTCTTTTTTAACGTGTAAGAATCAAACGTCTTCAGGTGACTAAGGAAGCACACTCTAAAGTAGTAAGAGACTTTGACTGTGAGAAAACCTGGAATTTAATAGAATTTACCTTTTTGGGCATCCTCGCCTTCATTTCTAATTAATTCCCTCCCTCAAGGAATTTCTTGAGTAACCCTCTCCAGAACAGGTGGATGCTCAGGTTGGAGAGAAAGGGAGACAAGATCCCACCAGCCTATCCACCCTCGAACTGGTGCAAACTCTTGTCTCTTAAGCACATCTCACAAACCCTTCACTTACTCTTACTGACCATTTGTGAGTGAACACCTACAATCAATCTGGTGTTAGGAATGTGTACAGAAGGAAGCACAGCCATGGCATAAAAGGTCAATTAGAAGGGAGCAATTTTCAGGCTATAAAGATCACTCCTAGAGATTGATGGAACAATTGACTGGGGGATTTGACCCCTTGCACCGGGCCAAGTCTCCAAGTGCCTGGTTTCATCTGATCATCTAGGTAAACATTTTTAACAACTAGACAAGATTTAACCTCAGAGCTCACAGGATAAACTTATATTTATCATCTAGCAATCACATTTTACATGTTGGTAAACACAATACAGCTGGCAAACATCTTACTCTCAGTTAACACATAAGGCACTTTCCTTATGATAGTGATACAAATCACTATGAAAGTGATATAAATCACTTTCCCTTCATAGCCACTGTGGAATGTAAACTATTGCAAGCTGCCCCAGTCTGATTTATAAAAGAGTGACTCATTGAGTTGTTCTACTGAAAATCTCAAGTAGAATTCCTGGTTTACCAGCAAAAATATAGAAAAAGTAAAATACATAAGTGGAGATCTTTCAGTGGTCAGGAGCCAGTTTCCACCAAGGAAACTTTGGGTTTGGCACTTTATCCCCTCAGACACTCTTAGTTTCCTTTGGCCCACACAGCCAAAGATGCCTCCAGAAAGGAATCCAGCAGTTTTTCTGGTCAACATTCCATCAGCCATAGGCTTTAATGGAGATTCACCAAAGAACAGCTGGGAAAACCTGTCCTCTGCTTTAAAGAGTGGCAACTGCTCTAAGAGTATTTACTAGCTGGCAGAGTAACCACTGTTTGTCCAAGTCTTATAAGGGATAGTTAAAAGCCTGAACAAGATCACTTAGCATTCTGCAGTAAAGATTTAAAGTCCATAACTTATCTCTTACACACCTAAATAATTAGACCTAGGAGAAAAGGCTGAATCCTCCCTCACACTAAACATGTTTTGGTCTCATAAGTGTGCTGCTTTTGGAGATAGCTCCTTCTGGTATCACCCAGAAGTTGGTTCTCTCCACTGTTTCTCAGGTTTACCCTCCTGAAGAAGACCTGCCTAGAACACTAAGCCAGGACATGGTTTTTATGTGTTCTCCTGGATGGGTATAGTCCTCTTTGTCTCATCTGACCCAGAGATTGGGTATGTGTCTTTTATCTAAGATGACTTCCCTATCTTCAGCATTAACAAACGCTCATTTTTTAAGGGCTTCATTTAGTTGGAACACTCAGTTTTCCTAATTTTACATGCCTCTAAAAAGGAAATTACAAAGAGGTAGGAAAATCACGAGTAAGGTCAAAGAAAGGAAACTGAAACAGATCAGGCCTGACATTTCCTCTAGCATGTAGAGGGGGATCAGAACCAGTCTATCCCAGTGAAATCTGTCCTCCAAGTCTTTAAGGACAGTTACTGACCTAATGTCATTTAACTGGCAAAAGGAGTCCCATTTTTTATATACAGGCATGTATATTTCTAAGTCCAAGCTGGCTAAAAGTCCCACTTTACATAAGTTTATATAAAGTATGCTAGGAGGCTTACAAACTTTACTCTCTCTAGCGCCATTGTCTAAAGTCAAGCAAGGAATTTCAGTACATTTAGCATCAGTTCAAATGCAACATGTACAAGTACAAAATAGTCATAAAATGTCCTATTAGAGAAATATCATAATCTTATAACATTTCCATGTTTTAACTTAGATTTACCAACAACATTTTGACCAACATTTTGACAAAACCATGAAAAGGACAAAGCATAAACAATTACGAGTAACTTTAACAGAACTATATGAGGCAAAATTGTATGAGGCAAAGCATGAACAATTACGAGCAAAGGGCAAAAACATATTAACATTTGAAGCATAAAAATTTGTTATCTAAGCAAATCTCAATCCAGAATTTATGAAAAAAAAGCAAACTCATACCTCCATCCAACAATCTCGGTAAAACCTCCAAATGATACAGGGAGAAAAACTGGTCTCAGGTGGGTGATCTCCAAATGACATAGGGAACCTCCAAATGACATAGGGAACCTTCAAATGACATAGGGAAAAATGATCTCTCGACCTGACCTGCACAAGTTTGTGTTCTCTAAAACCAAAAAATGAATTTTAGAAACAAACAGAGGTTATGTGCAGAATATATTTATTGAGAGAAAGAAAGTTCCTGTCTGAGAGAGGGACAGGAGGGTACTTGAGCAGGTAGTTTCCCCGGGAAGCTGTCTCTTCTAGGGACTTTTATAGTGTAGAAAATGGGAACTTGCTGAGGTGGATGTGGGGTGGGACAAAACTTTGGTCAATCATTGGGATTACAAACTCATTGCTCAGGTAAAATTGATTAGGCCCAGGACCAAATGGGGTAGTGAGTCACATAGTAAGTGAGCATGAATGTAAAACAAGACCTTATCTGGTGACCTTCAGACAATAATTCTTCCTAAGTAATGATCAATCCTGGATGCCAGTCTTTAGGTTTGTTTCACAGCAGGGGCATCCATCTCTCCCATAGTTGTAAGGCACCTGGCTGTTGTTATTTCCTCCAAGGGTCATTGCTATTCCTTTGAAGGCCTGACCCTGTCTCACTGCCTATAATATTCTATCTAACTCAGGCTGCTTGCAACACTAGGTTCTGGGATTATGGGTATACATCTTAGCATTGGACTATATTGTAAGCATGTGGGTTTTGTTATGGTTATAGTTTGGCTCATTGAGACAGGGTCTTGCTTTATAGTTCAGGCTAGGTCTCACTATGTAATTCAGGCCTCAAATTCATGACAATTTTCCTGTATCAGCTACCCAAGTGCTTATGTTATAGGTATATGCTAGCACACAACAGCAGTGTACATGTGTTTTTTTGTGTGTCTGTTTGTTTGTTTTTGCTTCACTGAATGGAAGTTTGTTATATAATTGAATGAAATGTATCAACCATAAAAATAGTATTATAATAGTATTTATTAAAGGTATAAATAATTCATATGTATTTTCCTTTCTTATTATTTTGTTTGCTTTGAAAATTCTTGTCAAAATATAAAATACCTTGTTTACAGAGTTTTACACAAACTTCAACTGTGTTTACTTGATTTGACCTTGTAAAACATCTCCAAGGGACTAAAGCAAAAAAATTACAAATCTTCCAGCAAAGTGGGAGGAGAAAGATGGGAGGAGACATTAATCCTATAAGAACAGATTCTCATACTCAGAACTTCATTTAACCTTAATTACTTGATTATCTTACTCCAAATATGCTCATACTGGGAGTTAGATATCCAGCATAAAATTTAGTGCAGGACATTCAGTCCATAATATTCAACTATAGCTTCTCCAAACCCATGTACTTCTCATGCACAAAATATATTCACTCCATCTCAATAACCATAGAAGTCTGCATTTAATTCATCATTAACAAATTCTAAAATTCAAAGTCACAGCTACACTTCATAGATATAACTTATCCTAAGGCAAAATTCTTCAGCTATCACTTCATAAAATAGGATGTGATGTGTCCAAAATACAATGGTAGATCAGATATGGTATGGACATTCCCACTCTAGTAGATAGAAATAGCAATGGAGTGAATGGATGATAAATTCCAAGCAAGCCCAAAACCTAGTGAGGCAAATTATGTTAGATTTTAAGACTCAAGAATAATCTTTTTTGGTTTGGTGTCCTATCTTTCAGAGTCTCTAATATGGCAGCACATTGTAGCTTTGGATGTTCTTACACTTTTGGATCATTAATTTCTTACTTTACTGATTAAGTTTATTGCTACATTTTAGGTATACATAATAACCACCTTCATTACAGGGAGTCTGTACCTGTACATAACTTGATTCTTGTTTTTTTCTTGTTCTATTACCATCCCTTCAACTCCTCCTCCCCTCCTTGCTTTCAAAATCTTTGTTTCCATTTTTTTTTCTTTTTTCTTATTTTATCTCTATCTCCCTTTCTCACTACCTAGTGCCCTTTCCCATTTGGGCATTTTCTTCCTATTTCACAATATCTGTCCTTAGGTACACTTTCAGTTTCCAAAAACAGAAAAACCATTCAATATTTGCACCTATGTGTCCTACTCATTTTATTGAAGAGTATGGTCTCAAGGGGCATCCATGAGAAAAACTAGAAATGTCTATGAATGTCTCAAGTTTATCCTTATTTATGTTAGAGTGGTATTCTATTATAATTAAAAACTACACACCTTCTTTATCCATCCATCAGTTGATAGTCATTCTGGCTATTTCCAAGATCTATCTGTTACAAACTGTGCCACTATAAACATGGGTATGCATATATTGCTGTATTCTTTTAATTCTTTTGGGAAAATATTAAGAAGGAGAATAGTGAGGAAGAAAGGAACCTTTAGTCTTAGTTTTTTGAGGAATCTCCACGTTGATTTCCACCGTTTTACACTCCCACCATTTGCCACACATCTCCTGAATATTTATCATAGGTTGACTTCTTGATAATAGCCATTCTTTCTGAGACAGAATCTCAGAATTGTTTTAATTCTCATTTCTCAAATGACCAGTGATGTTGAGTATTGTTTTCTATATTTTTTTGACATTTCTACTTCTTCATCTGAGGGGTATCTATTTCTGAGGCCCATTTTTACATGGGGTCTTTTTTATTTTATTTTTAATTTTTTTTT
>NW_004524745.1:5088024-5097859 GCF_000260255.1 Octodon degus | reverse complement strand
GGTGCTGGGGGATTGAACCGCAGTCCCTGATGCTTTGCCAAGCTTGTTCTAAGTAGGTGCTTTAGACCACTGAGCCATCTCTCCAGCCCTCTTTTTTATTTTAAAGAAAATAAAAAATAATCAAAAATTATACAAAATATCAAAACAGGATTGTAGGAGACTAGCAATGGTGAGTATATTGCATATTGTTACTTTCAAAATAATTGCTTATATTTTAGACTTTTTTATTTTTTAGTTTGGGAGTTTGAATTTTTTTTAGTTCTTCATATATTCTATATAGTATCCTTTGCTTGAGAAACAGCTAGCCAAAGTCTTTCCAATATTGTAGGTTGTCTCTTTACTTTGATGAGGATTTCTTATGCTGGGAAAAAGCTTTTTAATAAGATCCCACTTATTGAATCTTTGTGATCGCTCCTGTGCAACTGGGCTTTTCTTCATAATCTTTGCCTGCACCAATGTCTCTGAGAGTTCTGCCTATTCTATCATCCCACAGATTATTTCTGTTTTAATATTTTGATCTTTGATCAACTTCTCTTTTAGTTTAATATGGGTCTAATTTGAATCTTCAGCCTGTGGGAAACCAGTTTTTCTAGCATCATTTATCAAATAGGCTGCCTTCCTTCCAGTGAAAATATTTGGCACTTCTGGCAAAGATAACGTATGTAAGTACGTCTAGAGTTCTTGCTGCATCTTCTAATCTGTCCTGCTGATCCTTGGGCCTTTTTTTGTCAGTACCATGCTGCTTTATCACAATAGCTTTGTGGTATATTTTCAAACTGTGGACCCTGGCTTGCCTTTTTGCCCAGAATTTCATTTGCTATTGTAGGTCTCTTTTGGTTCCAAATGAATTTTAGGATTGTTTTCTCCAATTCTATGAGATGTGCTGCTGGAATTTTGATCAGAACTGCATTAAGTCTGTATAACAGTTTTGGAAATATGGACATTATATTGGTCCTTCCTATCCAAGACAGTAAACAAATAATTATAGAAATCTTCAAAATATTGTGAAAAGAGTCTTAGATAATTTTTTAACTTTCTACTAAAAATTCTGAAATAATCTCTTTGTCTTCAGTGAGTCAAAACCAGTCAGCAAGAAATTCTGTAAAAACAGAAGTCAAGGGCTGGCCAAATAGCTCAGAGAATTAAAGTGCCTGCTTAGGCCGACGCAGAGGCCAGGGTTCAATCCCTGCCCTGCCGTGCTGGCCCCGCCCTCAGGGCATGCTGAGATGGTGACTGAGACTGCGCGTGGTGGAACGCACCTATAGTCCCAGGTCTGAGGAGGCTGAACATAGGCAGATCACTATGAGTCCAGTCTACATAGTGAAACCCTGTAGACCCTGTACAAAAATACAAAAAATAAAAATTTTACAAGAGCCCAAGCAAAACTATTAGTTAAATCAATTTTTCCATGTTAGTGACAGGCCTACGTAAAATTCTCAGACATCTCATGTTTCAGGCCTGATGAAGTAATTCTGACCTCGGTAATTCCTTCAAAAGGCATATCTAGTCCTCATCTCTCATAACTCTGACTGCCACCTCATTTCAAGACACATGTTTTGTAGTTGTAATTAAGAATTTTAAGCTGAGATCATCTAGATTTTCAGGGGATCTTAAGTTCAAATACTGATGCCCTTATAAGAGAAAAGAGAAGACTAAGGACAGAGAAGGGAAGGCAACATGGACAAAGAGGCAGAAATGTGAGTGGTAACTGGACAGTCTGAGGATTGTCAGGCCAGTTTTTGTGGAACACCAGAGAAACATTCTTTCCCCAAAAAAAGACGTTTTATTTATTATAAAGAAAGGGATAAAAATTCATTCAACGCAAACTCATTTGGCAAGATTTTCTACCTGGGCCAGAAGTGAGAAGAGGGGTAAGGGACATACTTATCCTCAGTGCCTCCAGAAAGCACCCATATTGATCACACCTTGATTTTAGATTCTGAACAATAAATAAATCCCCATTATTTTGATTTGCAGTTTGCAGTACTCTGCCAATGTAACTTTAAGAGCTAATGAAACCAGCATTCTATTGATATTACTCACATCACTAGCAACTTCACCAATCTCAAGACCCCAGTAGGCTGCTCTGCGATGGGAAGCAAGGAGCCTGCTGGGAAGATTGGACCTGCTGTTAAGCCAGGAGAATGGGAAAAGGGGCACACTTGATAGGCAAGGCCTGCTGTAGTATCTCTCAGTCCCTGGTATGTGCAACCTGTCAGGCCAGCTTTTGTGGAACACCAGAGAAACATTCTTTCCCAGAAAAAGATGTTTTATTTATTATAAAGAAAGAGATAAAAATTCATTCGACACAACTCATGCAGCAAATATCTAAGAAATGGCTTTAGAATCATCCTTTTTTATTGCCATAAAGTCCAAATAATCTTTAAGCCCTTGAAAATATGTCAGCTCTTTTTCAATTGATGATTTAGACAAGACATACATGGTTCCCACATAAAATACAGTAAATTCTAAAATCTTTTTAAAATTTCTGAAGGTGATATAGCCTTAATATACTTCAAGAGAAACAGGAAAGTGAGAACACACAAGAGACAAGAGCTAAGAATAAAAGACAAGTAGCAGAAAACTAAGCAAGTTCATTTAAGTTGTTAATAATATAATTAGATTTTCTCTCATTCCTTTCAATTTAACTTTCTGAAAATTACCAATATTTCTGATGGCAAGAAGAGACAAGCCATTACAAAATGTACAGGTCCATAAAAGACCCCATTCATAACCAGTTTGTAAACCTCAGGCCTATTCCAGGAATAAGTGAGTAGTTGGGAAATTTTTCCTCAGGTTCCTTCCGCAAGCTTCTTTCGTTGTCCTCTCTCCCTGTGCTCCTTCCTTTTCTGATCATAAAGTTTAGTGACCACTTACATATTTAGAGACAAGTCTTTTCCTATGCAGGGTATTTTCTATATCTATCTGTCCAGGAAGATTCCCAAAGTTGGGTTTTTTCTAGCTCAATTCTTCTATCTCACAACCTCCAACAAGTATTAGTTGTCATATGAGTCAGTTCCTTCAGGGTCTTTCTTCTATCTTCCGTGACACAGGTGAAAATGAATTCACATCTGTGATGAGTGATGGGAATTCTTAAACTGCTCATTATTTTTGCATGTTGTTAACCCATGTTAAAATCTCATTTAGCTCCCATATTTATGAAATAAGATACACTGATTAAAAAGCAAGCCTGGTGGGAAATATATAATAATAACGCAATGATTAAAATATCACTCAAATGTAATGACTTGCAAGGAATTATACAATACATGGAATGACCATGTGTATTTGCTGGAGCTTTAGAAGTTTAATGCAGATGATACTCAGGCATAGGTGAAAAGCCAAACTTTAAAAATTTATCATATCTAGTCTATGTTCAGGATCGGGCATGCTGATACATCAGCAAAATAGAAATGTAGAAGGATACTTAAGGAAGATAAGTAATTACAGAATCATGAAAAGCATGGCATGGTCAAGCCAGCACAAGGGCCCCTGCATGGTCTGAGGTGATGACAGGAGACTAAAGGGAGAAGTGATTGAGGGTATGTTACAACCTCAAATGGCATATGGGTGGATAGCATAGGAGTTAAGTAGAAGATGTGTGATAGGCAAGAATGAACCTTTAAATTATTCACTAAATTAATAAATATGGATTTGGGGCATATTATGAAAGATATATTGCAAGTATCAGCAACCAAAAAGAAAAAGATTAAAGATCCTACTTTGACAAGTTGAATAATAGAATATGAAAACCAGAATGAAGGCAGTGCAGGAGGCATAGACAATGGATTCAAAATGTTTAACATTTGAATTTAGAAAGATTGGTCATTAATTATATTTTGTGGGTGAGTTTAAGGAATGTAGAGATATCTTCCAACTGTCTACCTGAAGCATTTGAATAGCAATATCATTTACTATGCAAAGAATGAATAAAAATAATAGATTCAGAAGGGAGAAAACATAGTTTTTGATGTGGATCAGGCTGAATAATTCATTATGCCTAAGAGATATTTGTGTTGAGATGTCTAACATTTGATCTGAAAGGTAGGTCACATGAAGAAAGTAAAAATGAAAGACAGCTAGATCCTAGCAGAAATCTCAAAACTGGATGATATCATTAAAAGAAGAAAATTGGAGAATTATGTGGAATGGTAAAATGTACCAAGAGTAAGAGGAGAAGGATGAAGGACAGACTGGAAGGACGAATAGTGTCTAAGAGTGTGGGTCATAGAGTACAAGGGGGAAGAGAGACCAGAGCAAGGAAAGTGGCTGACAGGAGGTAAGACAGGGAGAGTAAATATTCTAAGAAGAAAGTCTTGATTTGGCAATCTGAAATTTACAAAGCAAGTAAAGAAACCTTCCCTGAGAACTGTTCCTTAAGTGGGTTTAATAGAGGTAAGTAACAATGGAAGGACTAAAGTAAATAAAAATTAAAGGGTAGTTTTTAAAATGTGGCTGGGGATATAGCTTGGTGACACTGCACCTGCCTGGCAAGTGTGAGGTTGTGAGTTTGACTCCTGGTATCAAAAAATAAAATAAATAATATGGGATAAACATTCAAGTAATTAATTTAGTGAAAGGATGATCAAGAAGAAACTTTTTACATCAACACTCATGTTTTCTAAAAACATGAAATAAAAGGCAATAGAAAGGGGAAAATTAAAATCAAAGAAAGATTTGACAGATTCAGATCTTAGAAGATCCAGAAAATAGCCTCAAAATGTAGGGAAGTACAAAAAAGCACTGGGACAGAGGTCTAAAAATGAAAGAAAGATACTGTTACTCAGTTCCTGAGGTTTCTATTTCCTCAGGAGGGGTTGGAAAACCTTAACTTCCCAGAATGACATCTCCAAAGAACGAGACTTCCAAGGAAATCTGAAATAACCACTAAGAGAAATAAAAAAGCAAGTAACCACGAGCAGGTATGGGATTTTCCCAAAACCAATGCATTTGAAATCCTTCATCATGACCTAGCACTCATACAGATTGTGGAAATTTTCTTTCTGAAGAGTCCTAAGCAATGAATGAAAAGGAAATGGCTCTCAGGACACAAATGGTTATAGAAGAATACCAGAAAACAATTAAAGAATGTGATGAATTTGCTGAAATCATAAATCACAGAATATTTTCTTTGTGTGCTCCTATAACAAAAGTATCATCAGTGATCTCTGCAGTTTATATTCAATGTTAATTTATCACTGTCCTGCAGTCTGAGAAGTCTAAGAGCAAGGTAGCAGCCAATACACTGTGTAAAGAGGTCTGCTTTCTCATGGAGAGTGCCTTTTTACTATGTCTGCACATAGTGATAGACCTAAACAGCTCTCTCTGATCTTCTTATAATAGCACCAGTCCCATTTGAGGGCTTTCCCTCCTGATCTAATCACCTCCTCAAATCCCCAATTCTTCATATCATCACTATGGTGGGTAATTCACTTGGGAGACTACAAAGTGGCCACAAGTCATGGGCACTGAAGAGGGCAATTCCCAGGGAAGTAGTGGGGCCATGACCCTAGGCAGGCAAACTCCCTGGACACAAAACTGCAGCCTGAGAGAGCCAAAGACATGCATTTGGCTCCAGCCTATGAGAGCTGGGATATGAGCTGCATCCAGAATGCTCTGGGTGGGGCCTCACAGAGCCGTGGGTGCCCAATATCTAGCCAAGGGAGATTATTCTCAGGATTTAGGATTTAATGATTTTCACCTTGTTGGACTTTGAACTATCAGCCCTTTCTTCTTCCCTATTTCTGTCTTTTGGGATGTGAATGTCTACCCTATGTCCATCCCACTGTTATAGTTTGGAGGCCCACACATATTTCATTTCACAAGTTCATAGCTGAGGTAATCTTGCCTCAGAATGAATTCTACCTTGAGTTTCACACATATCTCATTTAAGTGTTGTTTAGGCAGACTATGGGTTTTTGTATTTTAAGTTGACCAAGTTGTCTTTAGCCCTCATGGGATAAAATGAATGTATGTTACATATAAGAAGGACATAAAATTTGGAGAACAAAGTGCATGATGTCATGGCCTGAATGTTTGAGCCCCACTGAAACTTTAAATCATATCCCCCAAAGTAATAGTGTTTTAAGGTGGAGCCTTTAGGGGATGATTACATCAGAAGAGCAGAGCCCACTTGAATGGAATTACTGGCCTTATAAAATACACTGCAAACATCTAGCTAGCCCTATCTATCATGTGAAGGCTTACTAGGAAGAAAGTAGGTGCTCACCAGACACCAAATTGGCAGGCAACTTGGTCTTGGATTTTTGTACTCTTAGAATTATAAGAAATAAATATTGATTATAAAGACCCAGTTTATGACAGTTTTGTTATACAGCCTTAACAGACTAAGATAACAGTTACTAGTTTGAGTTGAAAATGATCTCAAGTTATAAGGAGAAAATGGGCAAGGAGTTATGGCTATTCTCAGACCCCAAGAAGCCAATCAGTTCTTTCAAATCTTAGCCATGATTCACCTTCTACATCCTGAGTTCTCTGCCAAGAAGTGCAGAAAGGGTGAAATCCTTGTAGACATTTACAATTGAGTAGGGAAAAGAAACATAAGATTTAGTGCCAAAATAAAAACATATTTCGAGTATATCTGGAGACCAAGAACAGCATTTTTAATCTACAAGGGGATAAATGAAAAGGAAAGTGGAATGGGTGAAGACAAAAAGGTAGAAAAATTGTAAGGACAGGATTGTGTGTTTAGAAAGTTCTCATCCCCATAATTCTCTGAAGGAATATATCTAGAGATAAGACTTCCAGCAGCTTTGTGGGGTATCATTTGAGGTTAGGAACTTTGATATTTTAAACTAAGTTTTAGCTTAAAGACTCATTTTGCTATCTGTGTCTGATGCAGCCCATTCTAATATCGTGACATAGCAATGAATAGAACCTTTATTATGGACTACTGGGGTATATTGGATTATTTTGCTGAATTCACACACCTACAATATTTAAATGGCAATGTAATACCCATCTCTGAAAAACTAGACAAAAAAGAGGATACAAATGAAGGACCATTTTGTATCTGTATATACAAAATAGGATAGATATACAGTTACTTTCTCTTAATTCAGTGAGAAGAAATATTTGTACTAATAGAATTTGGACAGAATATCTTGTCTACATCTTGTACTATGAATAACCACTATGAAGACAACAATATGTAATGTATTAATTATTGAAACTGTCCTATTAATCGGTTTTGAAACTGTCTTATTGCTATTTGTTTCTCAATAAAATTAATAGCAAAAAAGAAAAGATGCTAGCTAATAGCTCTTATCTATTATATGACAGGTAACATTCAGAGTGCTATGCATATATTAACATAATAGTCACCACAACTCACTCCATGTTCACTGTAACTAGTACTAAAAAAGATCAGTCCATAAAATGGCCATTTACCTAAAAGTGTGTGCCAACAATATGGGAGCCATTTTATTCAAGTAAATACATTTTGTGTTTTATTTTCTTTTAAACTGAGGGAAAAAATTCCCATAACTTCAAACCAACTCTGCTTAAGGAAAATGGCTGTGGAAAATGTGTACCATTTGAATACTTCTGGCTATGGAGAAGAAGAAATCCCCTTTTTTTTTTTTTGGTATGTATTTAGTACAGGGTATACAGGGTCTCACTACACAGATCAGACTCATAGCAATCCTCCTGTTTTCAGCCTCCCAAGTGCTGGGGATTACAGGTGTGCTCCATCAGGCCCAGTCTCAATCACTGTCTCAATGCGCCCTGGGGTCAGGGCCAGCACTGTGTGCCAGGGATTGAACTCTGATCCTTTCATCTGCTGGAGCAGGCGCTTTAATCTACTGAGCTATCTGGCTGGCCCTAAAATCCTCAGAATCTTAAAGTTCCTCTAAGTTTGCCTCTGTTCTCTTCACTTGTTAAAATCAAAGGGAAGACCTGGGAGACCCAGGTCTGTTCATCCCAAAATTCCTCCAACCTACAGGGGGAGAGTTTCCTCATCTCTCCAAGGTTCCTCTGCCACAGTTGGGAGCAACACTTGTACTTTTCTTCTGTGAAAGTACTAAGATCCACAGATGTTCTTCACCAAGTAATTTTTCAATCAATGAAAAAACAAAATAGGAAAATGAAATTGGAATTAATTTTAAATAACAGGTGTTTTACCAAGAGTCAGATTTGGATAAATTCATATCCAAAGTTATAAGTATTGGCAAATCTACTATTGTTTGTTCTGAAATAATTTAATATTTAAATTATTATACATTCATGATGGTAATTTCTTCTATAGTTTTCCATATACCCTCTATTTCAGGCTGTTTTTGAGCCACAGTACTATAAAAATAGGACCAAAATATAAACTCATTTTTCATTTTGCTTCCCTAGTTGGAATATTTAAGGAAAGTATCGTATTTCTGAAATTTCCTTATTTTTCCCTTCCAAAGGATGTTACTTTGTTTAAAACTATTTTTTGTACTACATGGCCACTTGACGGCAATTTGATCCCTTTCTTTTTGTCCTAGTACTGGAAAGAATTTTCTAATTGGCAAAGCACCCTCTGGCCATGGCACTATCAAGCGTGACAACAGGCCATGTCTCCCAGACACAAAACCTGAGTAACAATGTAGTGACTTGCGCAAAAAGGTATTTTATTGCCAGTGGAACAGCACGGACATTCCCAAATGACCTAATGACATACTTGTTGATAGGTTACAGCCCCATAGTTTTATTAACATCTGTGAACAAAACTGATTTTCTTCATGCTGGTCAGAGACTATAGTCTTCTACTTACATTATGGAAGGATACTTCTCGCGTCAACACTATGCAGATCTACAGAACTTATGAAGGCATTTGGAGGAAACCAAAAAAGGGAAAAAAAAATCTTTCTTTTCTTTTTCTTTCTTTTTTTTAATGTATTTATTATAGGATCTACAGGTTCTCACTACACACATACTCATAGTGATCCTCCTGTTTCCAGCCTCCCAAGCGCTGGGATTACAGGCGGCGCCACCATGCCCAGTCTCAATTGCCCTCAGCGCGCCCCAGGGGCGGGGCTTGCAGGGCTGTGGTGCTGGGGATCACACTCGGCCCCTATGCTCTGCCTAAGTAGGCGCTTTAGTCCCCTGAGATATATGGCCAGGGGACTTTAACTCTTTCTGTTAAATCAGTTTTTTCTGAGTTATTTCTAAAATGAATAATGCTTTTTTTGAAATTCCCACATTGAAGGGCATAGACTTTATAGAAAGAAAAGGAGAGGATAATGACAGTAGGAATTTCCCCTGAATGAAAAAAAGTAAAACATTGTAGACGATTGAAAAGTCCCTCAGTAGAGAGTAAATAATTTTTTAAAAAAAAAATCCTGTTTGGGAACAATTTGCCTCAATCTTAAATTTTAAAAAACTGCATAAAAATGTAGTTTCTAGTCATGAAAATTGAGGAGCTTGTAAAGTAGTCTGCACTTCTTTCAAGTAAAGTTCATGGAAAAAGCAAATAAAATTGACCTATCTTTCACTTAAACATGTGTTGTATATATTTACTTAGCCTAAGTTCCACAAATCAAAAATTCTCTAAAGTCAAGAAATGTAACTTCCCTAGCTTTCAGAGTATGTGATACTAGCTAAGGTAATAAGCATTTTCTTCAATTAGCAAATACATTATGAGTCCATTCATTGTTCATGAATCCATTCTTATCTATTTAATCAATTCCATATCCAAAAATGTTGCATGCGGTTAAGATGAATACATGGCAAAGAATGACATTCTTACTGAGAAGAAGAAGAAGAAGAAGAAGAAGAAGAAGAAGAAGAAGAAGAAGAAGAAGAAGAAGAAGAAGAAGAAGAAGAAGAAGAAGAGGAGGAG
>NW_004524745.1:5008033-5087924 GCF_000260255.1 Octodon degus | reverse complement strand
AAGAAGAAGAAGAAGAAGAAGAAGAAGAAGAAGAAGAAGAAGAAGAAGAAGAAGAAGAAGAAGAAGAAGAAGAAGAAGAAGAAGAAGAAAATTGATGAAGGCTGTCATCATGTAGTTCAAGGTCCTCCTCTTGTCCCAAAACTTCCTTGCAACTTGTCACTTCCATCAAATTTTTTAAACATTAACAAACTACCTACATGGCCAGAACATATCCTGTAATTATCTGTTCTTGAAGCATGAAATTACATGGGAGTTTTTGCCAATTCCAGGCACCACCGCCACACCTCTTTCCATACTCACACCTCTCTCTTCCACTCACACTTTGATACATTTTTTGAAAATAAAACTAGTAACTATCTGCCCTTGGCTTCAGACTTCAATGCCATCATAAGTATTTGTTTTCCAAAATGAGTTATTTGGATCTCTGTTTTCTCCCAACTGTCCTTCTGTTCAACATCTTTTTCTGTGTATACTTTTACCCATCTCTTCATTCTTTCTCTTGTCAGCATGATCACCTTTCTCAGGTTTTTTATTATCTTTTCTTTATCCTGTCATATCTCTCTGAAAAAAAATTCAAAAGTATAAAAGTATACCAGTGCAGGGCCAACCAAATAGCTCAGTAGACTAAAGTGCCTGCTTAGACAGGCATAGAGACTGGGAATCAATCCCCAGCGTGCCATGCCGGTCCCACCCCTGGGATGCACTGAGATGGCTATTGAGACTGGGTGTGGTGGCGCATGCCTGTAATCTCAGCACTTGGGAGCCTGAAAACAGGAGAATCACTATGAGTCTAATCTGTGTAATGAGACTTTGTAGCCCTGTACTAAATACATTTTTTTGAAAAAAGTATACCAGTGCAAAGGTTCTTCAATATTGTAATTACAAGTATAGGTGAGAAAGTCACACAGTATTACAGTCTAGATTGTAGCAGCTATGAAATTATGCTCTCTGTTCTCAACTAGGAACCTTCAAAATAGCCAGAAATTGTTTCTCCAGTTTCACTCTTTAATCTCGATAGCATCAATAATAGCATTAATATGGTGGGCTTCTATTATGTGCTCTGTATGAAGTAGTATCTCCCTTCTCAGAAATCCATCTTTGGATCCGAGATGTCATCTTAGAGATTCTACCCCTTTCTCCACTATTGATGGTGCAATGTGAGCCTTGGGGCCGATATACACAGCCCTGTTTCTTACCCAGCTACACTTGCCTGACAGTCAAAGGAACAAAGAGAAAAAGAAAAGAGGAGAGGATGAGAAAGGAATCTGAAATCCCAGTAGAAATGGGTGAACAGGTTAACACCTATACTCTCCTCTAGAGACCAGCAGACAAACCTAACGTCTCTGGTGCTTACCCAAAGATCTTGACCACTGTCCCACAAACATTCACAACTCCTTCTACACTTGCTACCTGCCACCTCCTCCTCCTGTGCAGAAGATGACTCTGATTTATACTTGAAAGAGAACGCATAAATCATGAATAATGACATGGGAGTTTTTGCCAGTTCCAGCCACCACTGCCACACCTCTTTCTTTCTCACTCACAGCTACCTCTCTCTTCCACTCACATTCTGATACAAGGAAGAAAAGCCCCTGAAAGATCTCATCTCTCTCAGTGCTCTAGTTTGCAATCTTCCTCAGCCTGACTGCTTTTCCAGTTATTCACCTTCTTTTCAATTTTTATTTCTTATTAGTACATATTTGCCATACATGATGATCACCTTCTGCTCAGGGAGTTGGTCCATGTACATAACACCTCTAAATTCTTTTATATCCCCTTCCTCTTCCCTTTTTCTGTACTATCTCTTGGTCCCCTCCCTTTTGTAAAAGATTTATCTCCCTAATTCCTATTATCTGTCATTTATTTTGCTCTTTTACTTATATTTTGGGTTTTTCCTACAAAAGAAACTATACAGTTTTTAAGCTTGTGTGTCTGATCTGTTTCACTTAAAGCTGTGGTCTAAAAGTGTATGCTGCACTGGGGAGATAGCTCAGAAGTCTAAGCACCTGCCTGGCAAGTGCAAGGACCTGAGTTCAATCCCCAGTACTGCATGCTATGCCAGCCCCAAAACCCTGGGCACATTCTGCCAGCCCTGAAACTGGGCATGGAGGTGCATGCTTATAATCCAAGTGCTGGGGAGACTGAAACAGGAGGATCACTATGAGTCCAAGCTGTGTAGAGTAACCTAGTGCAAAAGAAGAAATATTTTTTTAAGTCTATCCATTTTCCTTCAAATGACTAATGTAAACTAATACAACTACTATGGAAATGGAGATAGAGGTTCCTTATTGTCACTGCTATGTTTTCTGTAAAATCACACTCAGGTCCTGAAAGCCTTAAAAAACAGACAAACATTTAAAAAAAAAGCTTTCTAGCTCATTGTTTCTTTCTTCCCAAGAATTTTAGATGAGCACCTAGCAGCCCCATGGCGGACGGCAAATTTTCCCTTTCAAGGTGCTGTGCTCCTGCATTTCTTGTCAACTTGTACTAGTTTCCTTTTTAATAGAGTTTTACTGCATTTACATATAGATTATCTTAAATTTTCAGTGACTAACATTTCAATGAACCCTTGGTGAGTCGAATATGTCATAAGCCAAAAACTCACTTATTATATCTAGCTTACCCAGCATTATAGCTTAGGAACACACTACACTATAAAGTAATATTAGTCAGGGTCATTTTTCCTCATGATTGTGTGGCTGGTTGACTAGGAGCCATGGATGCCCCAGCATCACAAGAGATAATCTCATTGTAAATTGCTGCCCTGGGGAAAAGTTCAAAACCTAAAGTTCCTAGGAAAAGTCTCAGCGACAGTATATCACTTTTCACCATGGTAAAGTAAAAAAATCTTGCATCGAGCCATTGTTAAGTCACTGACATTCGTTATTTTTAGAACATTTTTGTTTTACTATAGTTATCACTTTGTAGAGATAATATCATTTAATTTTACACTGCTAAGCTGTATCTATCCTATTTTAAAGAGAAAAAATAAAAAGTTCTAAAAACAGGTTAGTAGGTGTTACAACAATTAATGCATTGTGTATTATTGTCTTCATAGTAGTTTTCAGGGTACAAGATAAAGGCATGATCCTGTACCTGGTAATCTGAGCAACTACTTTGAAGATAATGCACAATGTAATGAAGATAGCAATGTGCAACATAATAATCTTTGTTAACTACCGATCATCTTGTTTTTGAAATTCTGTATCATTTTTATTGGTGTTTTTTGTCTATTAAAATTTTTAAAAAGATGTATGCATGATATCTCAACCAAACAATATGAACACAAAACTTTATTCCTAATGAACTAAGAGAAATGAACTATAACTGGCTGAACTATCTTTTCTTTATCTTAGCTATCTTGTGTATAAATATATTTTTTCTTTTTCCTTTTCTTCTTTCATTTCCCCCCTCACACTTTGTATTTCCTTTTGTTTTATTTTATTTTATTTATTTATTTAGGCCATCTCTGCCCACCCTGAGGGCAGGGCTGGTGTAGCATGTGGTGCCAGGTATCAAACTGCAGTCTCCTGCACCTGCCTAAGCTTGCCTAAGAAGGTGCTTTAGATCGGTGAGCTATCTCACCAGCCCTGTACTTCCATTTGAATGCTTTCTTCCCAATTCACAATATATATTGCATAGTTTGGGTCTTATTTACTTGTTAAGTTTCTCATACTAGTAAGACAACATGATGTTTATACATATAAGTCTAATTTATTACACTTACGAATGTGTGTCAAGTGGTATCCATTTGCCTGTAAATGTCTACAGTTTACTGTTCTTTATAGCTAAGTAGTATTATATTACTAAAAACAATCTTTTTTAATCTACTCCTTGGTTGATGCATATTTGGCTTGTTTCCAAGATCTTGTTATTACGAATTGTGCTGCTATAAACATGAGTGCACATATGCTATTGTATGATGTTTTCAATACTTCTTGGAAGATACCTAGAAGGGGAATATCTGGGTCAAGTGGAACCTCTAATCCTAGTTTTTAAGAAATCTCCACAATGATTTCATGGTGGTTGCACTTATTTACACTCCCATGAACAGTGGAGAAGGGTTCATTTTTCCCCACAGCCTCACAAGCACTTGTTATTTGTTGATTTCTTTATGATAGCCATTCCTACTGGGGTGAGGTGTTATCTGAGTGTTGTTTTAATTCACATCTCTCAAATGACCAATAATTTGAACATTTTTCATGTATTCATTTTCCATTTGTATTTCATCTGAGAAGTGTATTCATCACAAAGGCAAATTTTTGGATTGGGTCTTTGAATTTGGGAGTTCAGATTTTTTATTCTTTATATGATCTAGATATAAGTCCTTTGTCTGAGGGACAATTGTAATATCTTACCATTCTGTGGTTTGTCTTTCACTCTGCTGGTTATTTCTTTTATTGTACAAAGAATTTTTAATAAGGTGAGATCCCACTTGTTGATTCTTTGTAATGTTTTCCTTGAAGTCACGGTTTTGTCAATGAAGTCTAGGCCTGCACCTGTATCTTCAAGATTTGTACCTATTTTGTCTTAGTGTTTCTATTTTAATATTTAGATCTTTGACTCATTTTATCTTTAGTTTAATGCATGATGGCAGACATGGGTCTAGTTTTATTATTTGTCATATAGAGAGTTTTTACAGCACCATTTATTAAAGAGACTTTCTTCTAGTGAACATATTTGGCTCTTTAGTCAAAGATAAGGTGATTTAGTGTGTTTGGGTTTTGTCTGTATCTTTTAATATGTTTCACTGATCGTTAGGCCTGCTTATTTTTTACCAATACCATTCTGACTTTATCACAGTAGCTTTGCAGTATAATTTCACATCTGAGATTGTGATAACCCCTTACTTGCCTTTTTGTCCAGAATCAGTTTTACTATTCCAAGTCTCTTCTGGTTCCAAGTGAATTTTAGGAGTGCTTTCTCTAGATCTATGAACTATGCACGTGGTATTTTTATTTGGATTGCACTAATCTTTATAGCAGTTTTGGAGTAGGGCCATTTTCACTATGCTGGTTCTTCCTATCCATGAGCAAAGGATATCTTTCCATTTTCTGATATCTTCTTTTATCCCCTATTCTAGGATACTATAATTTTAACTATACAGTTCTTTTATACCCTTTGTTAATTGGTTCCTAACTATTCCAATTTTTAGATGCTATTATAAAGGGTTGTTTCCCTAATTTCTATCTATATTGCTTGTATACAGGAATGCTATTGGTATTGAATATTGATTTTGTATCCCACTACACTACTGAATTTGAATGTTGAATTTACAATATTTTGTTGGAGTTTTTGAGATCTTCTATCATGTCATCCGCAAATAATAATTTAACTTCTTCATTTCCTGTCTTTATTCCTTTTCCTTTTTTCTCTTGTGTAGTTGCTTTGATTAATATTTTGAGAACTATATTGCATAAGAGCACTGATAATGGACATACTTGTCTTGCTACTGATTTTAGAATGAAATCTTTCAGTTTTTACTACTTTGTATGTTGTTAGTTGTTGTTTTGTCATATATGCCATTCATAAGATTGAGGTAAAGACCATCTACTCCAGTTTTCTATACAGTTTTTTTTTCATGAATGCATATAGAACTTTCTCAAATGTTTTCTTCTGCATCTATTGATTTTTGTCTTTAGTTCTATTATTATAATGTACTATTTTTATTCATTTTCATATGTTGAACTATCCTTGCATCCCTGGAATGAATTCTACTTGGTCATGAAACATAATCTTCTTGATAAATTGCTGCATTCTATTTACCAGTATATCATTATGGATTTTTGTATCGAGATTCACTAGTGACAGTTACCTATAGTTTTTGTTTTTGGTTACATTCTTCACTGATATTTTTAATTAGGCAATGTTTGCTTCAAAGAATGATTTTGGAAGTACTGCTTCCTTCTCAATTTCTTCAAAAATTTCAGAATTAGTGACAATTAGTTTTTCTCTAAGTTTTCTGTAGAATGCAAAAGTGAATCTTTCAACCTTGCTTCCAGTCTGCATTCTCTGGGCTTCCTGTACTGTGCCTGAAGGGCTCAGCATGTCGGGGAGAGCAACACGAGATAGACACAGAGGATGCCCTGGGTGCCTGGGAGCATCGGGGCAAGGTCATGGCTCAGAGGCCAGAGCAGAACCATGTGCAGCTGCAGTCTGGCAACAATGGGCTTCGCAAGCAGTCCTAGTGTCTGGACCTCTGGCTCTTATCCTCCTTGACCTGGAGTTGTCCTCCTTTGTGTATCTTTTGACCTGATTGGTTTGCTGATACCCGAGGAAGTTGACTTCTGGAGTGAATTCTGATGACAACTACACATTTCTTGAATAAAGAAGACATGATTATGTTGCAGCAGAATTTCCAACTTCCTCTTCACATTTAACACATTAACTTATTGGGAAATGATCTATAAGTACTGATCATACTTATAAATAACTTAGAACTAGGTCCATTTGTTCATATATAAAAAATTTTCAAACATCT
This sequence comes from Octodon degus, assembly GCF_000260255.1. NCBI lineage: Eukaryota > Metazoa > Chordata > Mammalia > Rodentia > Octodontidae > Octodon > Octodon degus. The sequence goes on along the minus strand of NW_004524745.1, from coordinate 5,081,443 downwards.
AATGGCTTTACAAGGGTTGAATATAAAAGTATTTGTACTTCAACGTTTAGTGAGGTAAGAAATATTTAAAGTCATTAACATTTCAAAGGTTGGTCAGTTTTTGGTACAAAAAATATGGTATGGAATGAGGTTAGATACTTATACATTCAAAAGTAACTTGGAAGGGATTTTGAGAGACAGCATGAAATACTTTTCATAAAGACTATGAATAATTAAGAGATAAAGAAAACTTAAGCCCATCATGTATTGGATCTACAAGTTTAGTTTTTAGAGTGAGACTTAGAAAAAAATATGTTGTGATTCATCTCTTGGTACACACACTTGGAGAAAATAGAAGAAACATATGTAGACTTTAATTCCTTTTAAACTGTTTAGTGTCTTCAAATAACACTGTCTTCAAACCTATTTCTTATTATGATTGTAGTAAGTATACTTGTAGCTGGAACATATTTTTACAATGTCTGTCACTATGTTAAGTATTTGAATAATGTCAGTTGTTGTGTTACTCATGCGTCTGGAGCCCTGTTGCACCATCAGGGAACTAAAATTCTTCAAGGAGCCTACTACTTTCTCATGTATTCTTTTTTTTAATCTTATGTTATTTAATAAGAATTTACAAGTCATCCTGTAATGAGTGTAATCATTGCTGAAAACATATGCTAACTTTAAAAAAGTACTTTAAAAATTTACATTCCAGTTTATGTTCCAAGGTGATCAGCTAGCATTTTAATGGAGAAGCCAAACTCAAAACACCTACTGTAGAATCACTTGAGAAGCTAGTCCTCTTAGCACAGAAGGCTTTATATAATGAATATTAAAATTTGACTCACTAAAATAATCAGTGCATATATATATATATATATATATATATACTGTTTGAAATATTTGGGAATTAGTCTTTTCATGCTAAAAGACATGAGATCCAATAAACTTTATACTTTCATGGTTCAGAATCGCTCTTAGAATCAACTGGAATTGATTTTGAAGGATTTTAATTGGCCTAATGTTTGTAAAGGTAATTATGCCTTAGGGATATTTCATTCTCCTAAAAAGAATCTTTGAAGGTGTGTTTAACCATCTGGGGTTTCGCTGAGTTTACTCAATACTTGTATGATCTGTTTACTGTGCCACTAATTATATTGCCTAATAAATGTTTATTTATATAGCTGACCAAAACATAAAGTGAATCTTTCATGGCCTAGAATTTCATTATTGATAAATTTTTAATTACAATTTCAATTTCATTGGCTGACATCAGTTATTTTGAATTTTTATATCACCTTGGTTTATTTTTGCAGTTTGATTGTGTCTAGGAAAATGTCCATTTCTTCTATTTTTCCATCTTTTAGAATATTTTTTCTCATTGTAGGTATACATGATGTCCTGGATTTCTGTGGGATCTATTGTGATATCACTTTTTCACTCTTAATTTTCTGAGATTCTATTTTTTTCTTTCCTCTTTTTGATGATTTTGGCTAATGGTTTATCAATTTTATTTATTCATTCAAAGAACCAACTTTTGATGCATCGATTATTTGTATTGTTTATTTAGTCTCTGTTGAATTAATTTCTGCTTTGATCTTTATAAATTCCTTCCTCATATGGGTTTTAAGTTTGATTTGCTCTTTTTCTAGAAGTTTCAGGTTCAACATTAGATTGTTTATTTTATTGTGTTCTACTTTCCTGATGAGTGAGTTTAGAGCTATAAATTTCCCCTGAGGTCTGTGTTCATTGCATCCCACAAGTTTTGGTATGTTGTATTGGCATTGTTATTTAATTATATATAATGTTTAATTTCATCTTTAATTTCTTCTGTGATCCATTGGTTGTTCAGAAGGATATAGTTTAAATTCTGTATGCTTATGTAGTTTTTGTGATTTTCTTTGTCATTGATTTCTAATTTCAATGTGTTATGATTAAACAGTATACATGGAATGATTTCAATTCCTCTACATTTATTTAAACATGCTTTGCCAGGTAATATCTATTTTGGAGAATGTCTACATGCACCTGAAAATAATGTATATTCTGATGTTTTGAGGAACACTCTAGACATATACCAAGTCCACAGGCTTGGTTTATTTCTAATATTTCTTTTTTTGGGGGGGGGTCTGGATGATCTATCTATTTGTGAGAGTGAGGTATTAATATCCTCCACTGGAAATGTGTTAATGCTTATTTGGTTTTTCACACCTGTTAACATTTATTTTATGTAGTTGGGTGAGCCTATATTTGGTGCATAAATATTTATGATTATTATCTCTTCTGGGATTTTTCCCTTAACAAGTATGTAGTGAAAAAAATTTATCTCTTTTGATCAGTTTTGGTTTAAAGTCTTCATTGTCTACAAATAGAATAGCTATACCTTTTCTTTTCTTGGTTGCTGCAACATGAGTTAATTTCCATCCTTTCACTTATAGTCTATGAATTTCTTTTTGGGCTAAATGTGTTTCTTGAATGCAGAATACTGTTGAACCTTGCTTCTTGGACTATTCTATCAATTGATTTCTCTTGATTGGTGAATTGAGACCATTTACATTGATGGTTGTAATTGATATGTAATGGCTTTTCTTTCTCATGTTGTTTTCCTGCTATTTATTTCCTGTTTTTCTCCTTTAATTGCTTTCCCTTCCTGGTAGCTTCTTTCTATTGTTGTTCATGTGTTTATAATCTTTATTATCTCTCTAATATGTTCTTCAGAACAATTCTCTAGAGCTGGTTTGGTGGTCATAAAGTTTTGAATTATTCCTGGTCATGGAATCGTCTTACTTCTTATCAACTTTGAAGGATAGTTTCATGAGGTACATCAATATGTGTTGTTGAGGATTTCTTAGGAGATGTGTTCCTCCAGATGTCTTCTAGATGTAGAAGGTTCTTGGTCTTTATGTCTATCCCAAGAACATACCTCCCCAATTTATTCAGTCTGAGGAGTTGCTATCAATTTGAGGTAAGGCCCATTCCTTTGGTATTGGACTATGGTGATGGTTATGATTCCTCACAATCTTAGTGTTGCCATATAGGAAGGGAGAGACTGGTTAAAGTGTATATGACATCCTGGTTCATGTAGTGCAGTTGGCAAAAACAATAGACTCAACTGCATTCTGGCTACTGACAAACTGTAGTAACTAATAGCCTGCTATCCACTGCTGTAGGAGGAAAGTCCACAGAAATACAATATAATCCAACTTATACCAGGTGCTTGCATGCAATGATTTTCCACATAGTGGAATGATTTTATCCTTTTGTGTGGGGGCACAGGGTTCAGGAGGATAGGGAATTGAATGGAGAGATGAATGAGATTAAATATAGTAGAAGCAAGGTTGGAGGGCACAGAATGATCATCCAGGTTTTAGGCAATTTTAGGACATAAGGGAAAGGGGTGGAAGAGCATGACTAGGAATTTTGAAGTAAACCAAAAAGAAAAGAGACAATGTTTACTTATATGAAAATATCAAAAAGTCAAGTGAGGTAATTGACAAGAGAGAAGAGCATAAATAGAATAAAAGAAAAAGATAAGTTAGAGATTACTTGTTGACTCATATTGCTAATGTTGCTTGGGCTATTTCCAAACTCTAGTTCTGCCTGTCCATCATGTACACCTTAGCTCAGGTCCTACTGTGTCACTGGTGTTCCCTCAGGTCTCTGGGCTCTGAGTCCCACCAGTGGAAGGAGGGGCAGATCTCAGACTAATCTCCAGAGCTGCACTGTCCTGGGTCGAAAGGGAAGAGCTGAACTCACACTCCTTTCCCCAGATGAGGCGTCCCAGGTCAAAGCTTATCAATCAATCAATCAATCTATCTATCTATCTATCTATATCTATTTATTTTTATTATTAAAAAGAATACAAAATAGTTTAAAAAAAAAAAACAAAAACATGAGAAATAGTACAGAACATCACCAAACAATTCAATAGGAACTCAATAGTGGTTGCTGCACTGCATGATGCTGTCTTTAAATTACTTGTTCAGATAACATAAGCATGCAAAATTAGGAAAAAATTTTATAAGAAATGTATCTAGATTTTTAAATGACACCATGCTTTTGGTTATTTTAATACTGTATGGTACGCTGTTCATCAACTGTTTATTCTATTGGTGATTTGGTTGTACAAGTGAAATGATAGTGGTAATGATTTCATGACAGTGTACTGAATAGTACTGAATTGTAGACCTGATATAACTAGTTAAGTGTAAAATCATGTGTATTTATCACAATTTAAATACTTTAAAAGAAAAATATTGATATCATTCTGTATAGCTGACACTGCTTTCCTGTGCTTCAAATAGAGGCTGGGAATTAACTGTCCTAGCCTGTACCAGACCTCTCACCAGCACCCATAGTGTTGCTAAATCTCAATGTGCATCCCACAGTTACTTACGTTAATACAGTCAGATCCTACATCCACACTGGAACTTCCAGAATATGTTCTATGCAACTCATTACTGCACTAATCCATCAACTTGTCTCAAAACACTTTCAAATTTGGAGATTTCTTGTCTGCTGATGTCCTCTGCTCTCATAATTATTTCTATACAATTTACTGGAATAGAAGATAGTTTACACAGACGGTGACTTCATTGCTGCATACTACTAGAATGTGTCAGTCATGAGATTAAATCATATTGAAATCTCTATGCTTTGGAACATGTACCTGCTTAACTTTAGATAGAAAAAGTAGAGCAAATGTCATGCCTCATCAGTTTATACATCTAATGGTAATGTAGGCCACTGTTGTTGGGTAAGTAAAGAGAATTCTTATCGCTACGTGATAAAGATTAACTTTTGTGAATTGGTAAGCAAAGAAACATACTTTACTTTTAAGATTACTTTTGTATATCTCAACCATTTGGGCTTTTAAGGAAGTTCCGAATTAATTTTTTTTTTAAATTTCCCTAGCAGTCTTTCACCATATCTCATGTATTTCGTAAGGATCAGTATTCATTCCAAAAGTTCTTGCTTGATCAGAATTCCAGTTTTTTCTTGGAATGTTTCCAAATCACACATCTTTTTATAATTATTTAGATACTCTAGCACATAAGAGAGAGAAATGTCTGTGCTGAGTCAAGGATTTTATATTATAATCTACTTAATTTTTAGTTGGATCTTTTCAATAAAATTATTTGTTGGTGATTTTTCATAAATTATCTCCACCTTTTGTAGAGATTATAGTGTCTTATATGCCGATAACACGGATTTATTGTTTTTACTAAATGATAATAAGACACAGATCCTAAAAAGCCTTTGCTATGGATTGTGTCTAGTTGTCCCCCCAAACCTCATGCAATTATGGGGAGGACTTCTACAGTTGGTGATTAACTCATGATGCACTAGGATTACAGATCTGAGTACTGCTGTGTGATTATGGTCTAGGTACTGCTGGGATTATGAGTGTGAGAGCTGCTCCTCACCTGGGGCAGACAGCCTGAATGTAACATAAGAGAGACAGAGAGATAGACTTGCTCTCTGTTACCATTGTTGCTGCTACTCCTCCATTTTGCTCGCTTGCTCTTTGTTGTCATAAAAGATTGCTTTCTGCCACTCTGCTTTGGAGCCAGCTGAGTATGGACTGAAACCTCCAGTAACTATGAGCTAAATAAACCTTTCCTTCCTTCATTTTGGGTGTTGGGTATTTGTTCCAGCAAGGAAAGAAGATTAACTGAACAGAATTTGGTACCAGAAAAGTGGGGTCATTGCTGTGGCTATACCTGACCATGTGGATTACAAGCTTTTGGGAATGGCTTATGGGAAGAGATAGGGAAGGTTTAGAGAGGTCGTCTACTAGGGAAGAGCTGGAATGCCTTTGGCTCTTCTGTAGGGGAGATTCTGATGAGAGCTCAGAAGACCAGAAGGCTGGTAGAAAGCCTGCCTGTAAAGACCAGGCAGGGAGGGGGGCATTTCTTCTGGGAAGAACAACTGCATTGGTTGTTGGACTCCAGGCAAAGTGTGTTTTTGCTTGGCAGACAGTTTGTCTGCATTTTGTTCATGTCTAGAGACTTTGCCTGAGACTGAGGTTAAGCACAGTGGACTGATTAATCTGGCAAAAGATATTTCAAAGCAGCCAAATATTGAGGGATAGCATGGCTGCTGTTGGGGCTTTTAGGCAGATTTATGTTGAGAGTCAAGAGCAAAGATTGGGGCCAGGGAGATGGGGGGCCAGGGAGATGGTTCAGTAGAATAAGTGCTTCCCTGGCAAGTGCAAGGGCCTGAGTTCAATCCCCGGTTCTAAAAAAAAAAAAAAAAAAAAAGAGCAGAGATTCCAGCAGGAGCATTTAGAATGTGAGTTTGGCCAGAAAGAAAGCTCCAATAAAGCTGTGGACTGCAAAGAAAGAGCTTAGAGAATCTCCATTGATGAGAAGGAACAAGAGAATGGAAAGGATGGCCTGTGGACATCATAGGAGGCAGCAGGTCTCAGCCCTTCCCAGCCTCATAATTGTAAGGGTAAGGGACTTTGCCTTGGGGAAAAAGCCACAGAACTCCATGTTTGAGAATGGTGGCAGCACCAGGTTCCAGAATGACACTGGCAAGAATTTCTTCCTCAGAATCAGGGTAGGATACTCCACAATCTAGACACTTGACCCCTACCACCAAGAGAGAAGAAAGCCTGGCACTGCTCCAGCAGGCAGTGGACATTGGCATCATCCATGTGGTACATTCCGATTGCAGGAGTTCTGAGGTTCAGAAGGCTTCCACCTCTATTTCAGAAGGCCTGGGAGGCCAGGCATTGTGCCCCTGGTAGAGCAGTATATAAAGCTGTGAATGAAAAGACTATTCAGTGGAAACCACAGAAGTTTGGAATATCCAGGAATGTGAGTCATCTAAGGGAAACGGCAAGGAGGGAGCAAAGCTGGCTTAAGAAAAGCTAAGGAATCTGCCACCAAAAGTGCTGTAGGATTGGAGTCATATAAGGCCTTTGGTGCTTACAACTCATCACAGATTGTTTCAGATGTTCCAGAAGTACCTACAGGATTTAATGTTTGCCCTGCTAGATTTTGGACTTGTGTTTATCCCAATTCTTTGTATTCCCTGTTGTTTGCAACTTTTGGAATGGTAATGTTTATCTTGTGCTTTTGACTGTTGGAAGTGTTTAACTTTTATACAGGGGCTCGCAGCTAGGAGTTTGCCTTAGATCCTAGAAGAGATTTGGGAATTGGGCTTTTCAGCAATGCTGAAATTGTTTGGACTTTGACAACTCTTAGAGATGGATTAAAATGTCTTGTTTTGTTTTGTTTTGCATAAATGGAGGAGCATGAGTCTTTGGGGGTCCAGGGGTGGAATGTTGTGGTTTGTGCCTAGTTGTCCCTCCAAGCCTCATGCAGTCATGGGGCAGACTTCTAGAGTTTATGACTAACTCATGATCCACTGGGATTATGGGTGTGAGTGCTACACCTCATTTGGAGTAGATAGCCTGAATGTAACATAAAAGAGGCAGAGAAACAGACTTGCCATCTGTTGCCATTATTGCTGCTACTCCTCCATTTTGCTCTCTTGCTCTTTGTTGCCATGAAAGTTTGCTCTCTGTCATGTGCTTCTCTGCCTCAGAGTCAGCTGAGTATGGACTGAAACCTCCAGTAACTGTGAGTTGAACAAACCTTTCCTTCCTTCATTTTGGGTGTTGGGTATTTGTCCCAGCAAGGAGAGAAGAGTAACTGAAACAGTCTTCCTCCTACATTTGTTGAATAATTTGTTCAAGAACTTTTATGATATGGTACTTTGTGCTAAGCACCAGGATGTTTGTTAAATGTACAGAAATATGAGATACAAAATCAGGATTCCAGGGCTGGTGAGATAGCTCAATGGACTAAGCACCTACTTAAGCAAAAGTGCAGACTTGGTTCAATCTTCAGCACTACATGCCACATTGGCCCTGCCCCCAGGCATGCAGAGTCAGCTGCCAAGACCAGGTATGGTGGCACATGCCTGTAATTCCAGCATTGGGAAGGCTGAAAACAGGAGGATCACTATGACTTTGAGCTGTGTAGTGAGACCCTGTACCAAATACATAAAAATAAATAAGTAAATAAAGTCACGATTCCAAGAACTTAAAGCAGATACATACCCAGATAACCATAATAGAGCATGGCAAGTATAATACCAATAATAGAATAAGAAGATATTCTCACTTGTTTAACAAAATTGGGAAACTCTAGAATAACAATTTCACCACAGCCCTACACCAAAAGACAAGAAACTGAGCCAAACAGAAACCAATATCCAATCTCACGCAGTCATGGGGCAGACTTCTAGAGTTTATGACTAACTCATGATCCATTAAGAATTAGGAAAATAGCATATTGGAAAAGACATAAACCAAGAATCTACTACACACAGAAGATATCCATTAAATATGGACTATTCCTGGAGAAGTTTTGATACTAGTAATATAGCTGATTACTACCAAAACTCACAAGGATCATCACAGAAAACAAAACTTAAAATCCTAAATAGAAAATGAAGCAACAAATGCAAATTCACACCTCTAGGCCACCCAGAACAAGTACAGGAGACATCAAAAAAGAGAAACTTGGAAGCCTCACACCTAAAATTTCTGAAAGGATAGCAACTAAAGTGAAGAAACAACCTCACTAGGCTATAGAAGGAATCAGATCAGAAATAATCACTCAGGTAAAATAGAAATGACAACCATAACGAAAGAATTTCTCCATATATCTGAAGACATAGATAAAAGTAGAAGATCATAGAAAAATGATGGAGACCCTGAATGAACTATACAGGAGAGATCTCAAATGCATGAAACACATTCATGGAGATATCTAGGAATTTTAACATTTCATTGAAAGCTGGAAAAACCACTTGAATCAAACTGAAGGCAAAATTTCAGACCTTGAAGACAGCACTACAGTTAGTAATCATCAAAGAAAAGATCTCTTAAAAATAACAAGGAAGACCGGGTATGGTGGCACACACCTGTAATCCCAGAACTTGGAAGCCTGAAACAGGAGGAACACTAGCTGTATATAAAGGCCCTGAACCAAATACATAAAACAATAATAATAATAATAATAATGAAGCAGGAAATAACAATTAAATATCTCCAAGATGATGCCAAGAAAAGCAATATAAGACTGATAGGTATCAACAAAAAGGCAGGAGTCAACATAAAAGTACTGTTTACAGAAGTCACAGCAGAAAAATTCCTCGACATGGGAAAAGAATCTACCACACAGATAAATTAGGTATATAGAACTCCAATTAGCCATAACCAGAAATAAATCTATACTCAGACATAAGACAATCAAGATCCCAGAAATTCAACACATAAACAGAATATTAAAAGCTATTAGAGAAAAGAAACTGATCACCTATTAAGGACAGCCCATCAGAATCATGGCAGATTTTTCAACATAAACCACCAAGTCAAGAAGAGCTTGGAGTAAAGTATTTCAGCTCTTAAATTTCTTAATCTGTAGGATAATAGTAATCAAGGTGCCATCTCATACAGTGCTGTGAGGATTGCATGAATTATTGTATACCAAACACTTTAAAAATATTTAGCCTGGATTAATGACGTAAGAACTGCAGCTTCAAGCACACTCATACTGATCTCCATTGTTCAAGCCTCCAAGAAGTTCAAGACAAGGATAATATCTAAATTTATTTACTAGATCATTGTTGAAATAAATTTGAGACAGAATGGTTACAACAGCTTAGAGAGAAAGTAAGTGGTAAAAATATAAAAAGTGTGGAGTTTTCATTTATAAGTTTGTCCATGAAATAAAAGTGAAGGAAAGTATTCATACTATGCAGGCAGGCACTATGACGTGTTGAAGGCATAAGAGAAGGATTGGCAAGGAGGAAGAGGTTTAGGTGAGAATAGGCTGTGTCTCAGCCCAAGGTTTTCATGGGAGTTAAAGAAAGATTCATGACAGCATAGTTTACCTCAAGGAAGTTCGTCTTCCTCTGAATCTGGAGTGAAATATAAATGTATATTAACAGACAAAAGGAAACATTTGAGTGAAAAGTACATACAAAATAGGGACACATGGATATACTTCATTGAAAAAGGAGAGATCAAATGAAGTGAAGAAAATAAAGTTATTGGAAGATGTACAATGCTAGACAATGGCTGATGTTTGTACACATTAGTGAGAGTTTCTACTGACTTAAGAAATTTAAGTAGCGATATTACTCTTATAAATTAAAATAGTCAGATAAATGTATATTAAATGGACAGTTAGGCTGAGTCATTAAAAAATAAAGCACTAATTTATAAAGAAATTGTTATTAGAAGGGCTCAGATTAGAAAATACATACTGTGAAGTATATATTTTACACAGAGTAGAAGGAAAAGCAAACAGAATCTGCAATAGCCCTTCATTTCACGGATACTGTGAACTTAAATTAAGAATGAGGAATATGTCCATCAGGAGCTCCAAGGAATCCAGGACTTCTACATGACATGAGAATCACAGAAGCAGAAGCCTCTATTTCCAGGAGAGTAAGTCCTCTTCTGTTCTCATAGTAGTGGTCATATTTGTCTTACTTAATACCCTACTTGAAGGTGATTCCTAGCAAGGGCATACATTCCCCAGAATTAGCCTTGGGAAAAGAAAGGAGACTGTCAGTAACATAGAAACATGAAGCTTTCTTACAGATGAATTCTAAGATTCTCCAGCTCAGCCCAAATGGTGTAGGCCTCTGTGTTTCCACAGCTTTGGTTGTTTGAAAGCATCAGTTCTTGTTTCAGATGTTAGGAGAGAAATGCAAAGTTGATTCTTAATCTAATTTCTAATGTAAGCCTAAATGAACAGATAAGAGGAGTGTCCGAAGGCCTCCCAGGAAAAATATACATAATATATAAGTTCAATTTCATAGAGCTCAAGTGTTGCTTAAAAACCACCCATAAAATCTGGGGCATGGTGGTGCATTCCTGTAATCCCAGCAGAAGGGAGGCTGAGGCAGAAGGATCACTGGAAGTTTAAGACCAGCCTGGGCTACAAAGTGAGCTCAAGACCAGTATGAACTGTGTAGTGAGACCCTGTTTTAAAAAAAACAACAAAAAAAAGTCTTAAAAATAAAAAAAAACCTACCCATAGATTCAGTCAAGAGACAAATGGCTACTTGGTTGATATATTGCAGAAATGGATGTGTCCCTACAAATGTCCCTAAATTTGCTTATGATTCTTTACCAAAAAATAGGAATTATTATTTAAATAAAAGTTTATAGTTCTAGTTATCATTCCATTCTATCAGCTTAAGATATGGCCAAATAGTTCAGCATATTGAAGCTCCTGCAAGCAGGCACAGGGGCCAGGGTGGATCCCCGGGCCTGCCATGCTGCCCGCAACCTAGAGGAACACTGAGATGGTGATTGAGTCTAGGAGTGGTGGCACACGCCTGTAATCCCAGCTCTTGGGAGGCTGTAAACAGGTGGATCACTATGAGTCTGATCTAGTAGTGAGACCCTGAACACTCTGTAGGTCCTTCCCTAAAATACAAATAAATAAATATGGTAAAGAGTGGCCATCAGATAAAAGCTATGGACCTACTTCTCTCACTTGGTTTGAGTGGTTTTTAGAGCACAGGGTTCTCCTTTTCCTAAATGATACTCAAATTTGTATCACATGGCTTCTGAATACTAGCCATGGTATCTACTTCCTGCTTAATTAGAAAAGAAAACACATGATTTTTTTTTCTGCAAAACTGCCAATATTTGTTGGTTTGTGTAACTCCTCTTCTGCCATTGATAATATCCTGATCTCCCTTTGGATGGAATTTCCCCATGACTAATTTTCTCATGGGAGACAAATCTTAAATTGGTCTTCTCATGCTTTGTCACACCAAAAAGTCCAGAGAAGCAGATTCTTGACTGCTTCCTGGTACAGCTAAGCAGGGAGCAACACCATCTGGCACAATCAGTTGAAGTCTTAAGTCATAGAAAAGGGATGCAGAGAGGTTATGGCTCGTGGGATACCTAACCCCATAACACTGAGACCACATTATTCAGCCTGACCCCTGAAAGCTCTTGATTTTTGCCCATATTCTTTTTTTCCATAATTTTATTGAGAAACAAATAGCAATGAGACAGTTTCAAACAAAATCGGTAGGACAGCTTCAATAATTAACACATTGCATACATTCTTCCTAGTGACTAATTGCTGTACAGAATGTGGACATGATATCCTATTTACAAATACTATTAGAACAAATCCCTCTATTCAATAAGAGAATGTAACTATATCTATCCCAACCATTTTGAATACACAGATACAAATTGGACATTCATGTGTATCCCCATTTTTTGTTAAGTTCCGTTCTTTGAATACTATAGGTGTGTTAACTCAGCAAAATATTCTAAGAGAGTCCAGTAGTCAATAATAGTATTGGGTCATCCGCTTCACTGGCAGTGTCAGAAATTGTTGCCTGAGTCCCCTACAGCTCAACATAATAGCATGGCTTTACTTCTTATACTTCGTTTTTATACTTTTCTGCTGGATGGTTAAGACCAAGGTAAAACAGGACCTATGCAACAAGAGTTGTAGCTTTTGGGTCTGATAAGGTTAATGAAATCCCCTCATGATTTATCCTGAGAACCTGTACCTCAGATTGTAGAACCTTTGTCAGTGTCAGCCATGTGGATGATTCACGGCCATCGCTTGGCCAATGTGCTCTCTGGGAAAGACTGAGAGAATGTTTTCTCCCCATGTGACTCTCCTTAGGCAAACTCTACATCATTGATCACTTTCCTCTTTGGCCCCATAATGTCCTTGATCAGAAAATTTGGGACACCACCGAGTTACATGATGTTACAGTACAACTTCTCATATGTCCTGAGTCTTAATTGACCTTGGAAGGTTAGGGCCAAAATGTTAGCTTACCATGCAGCCCTCCTTTTTCTCTAATTTTGGTCTGCAAACTTAGGTTGTTAACACTCAAGAAGGGAAGTTATTGTTATTACCATATAACCTAGGCTGTTAAGCTTAACCTCACTATCTATCTGAATATCAAATATCTTAGGCATAACATGAAAAAGGCATTTTTCATCGAATATTGATATGTTCAACTTTAAGTCCCTACAGACTAGGATGAAAAAACATTTAAAAATTAGAATACATTTTTAAAAATAGGCATAAAGAATTATATACTTCTTATGTTTACAGATAAGTCCAAAAATATAACCATATACAGCCTTGAAGCAGGACAGTCCCACAACATTCCTTTTCCTTTCTCTTGCCTTCATTCACCACCCCCTTCTTTTTGAACAATCATCTACCTGAGAGACAGCACAGCAGCAACTGGCATGTCATGACAAGCAGCCCATATTCAGAAGACCAGAATGACAGGCACTCCAACCATGAAACTAGTATTACAGATTACCATCTTCAGTGCAGTAGCTTAGTTCACAGGTATCAGTATATACTGTTAGTCAGGGTGAGAATCTTTCCAATTAACTGCTAGATTCAAAAATCTTCTGTAGATTCTTAGGATCATTGCCTTGCCCATCTTCTACATATAACTGTATGGCTTGTCTTTGTCATGTTTCCTAGCTCTTCTCCTTTCCCTCTCTTAATTAGTTAGTCCTCTAGTTCCTGCTTTCTTTTTACTTGTATTATACCATTCTATTTGTATTTCTTCTTCTGAGTTCTTATACTAGGGAGACTATACAATATCTACACATGTGTGTCTGGTTTATTTCACTTATGAGTATATCTTCAAGTGGCATTCACTTCAATATAAAAGTTTCAAGTTTATCATTCTTTATAGCTGAATAATACTCCATTGTGTGAAAATATCACATTTTTTTCAACCATTCCTCAGGTGATGGGCACCTTGGTTGTTTACAAGATTTGGCTATCACAAATTGTGCTGCTATAAACATAGGCACACATATATCACTATGATATGATGTTTTCAGATCCTCTGGGAAAATTCCCAGCAGAGGAATAGCTGGTTTAGATGGAATTTCCAGTCCAACTTTTCTAAGGAGTCTCCACACTGATTTACATAACGGTTGCACCAGTCTACATTCCCACCAGCAGTGGAGAAGGGTTCCTTTTTCCACACAGCCTCTCCAACATTTGTTGTTGGGTGATTACTTTATGATAGCCATTCTTTCAGGAGTGAGATGATATCTCAATGTTGTTTTAATTTTCATTTCATGGATGGCGAGTGATGTGGAGCATTTTTTCATATATTTATTCGCTTCTTTAATTTCATCCTCTGAGAAGTGTGTGTTCATCTCGGATGCCCATTTCTGAACTGGGTCTTTAAATTTTGGGGCCCTAATGCTTTTTAGTTCTTTATAAATTCTAGAGAGCAGGCCTTTGTCTGAGTACTTATTTGTCATGAGTTTTTCCAAATTTGTGGGTTGTCTTTTCACTTCATTGGTAATTTCTTTTGACATGCAAAAACTTCTCAGTAAGAGCAGGTCCCAGTTGTTAATTATTTCAAGTGTTTCCCATGTGATTTGATTTTTGTTCATGAACTCTTTGCCTACCCTTATGTCTTCAAGAGTTTCTCCTACTTTCTCTTCCAGGAGATTTAGTGTCTCTGCTTTAACGTTTAGATCTTTAATCCATTTTGACTTAGCTTAGTGCATGGTGATAGACCTGGGTCAAGTTTTAGTCTTCAGCATGTAGAGAGCCAGTTTTTGCAGCACCATTTTTAAAAGAGGCTATCTTTCTTCCAATAAGTATGTTTGGCCCCTTTGTCAAAGATAAGGTGGCTGAGTGTGTTCATAGGGGCTTCAGGGTCTTCTAATCTACTCCATTGATCTTCAGGTCTATTTTGTTGCCAGTACCATGCTGATTTTATCACAGTAGCCTTGTAGTATAATTTCAAGTCAGGAGTTGTAATGCCTCCTGCCTTGTCTTTATTGCCAGAATTACCTTTGCTATTCTAGGTCTTTTCTGGTTCCAATTTTTGTCTATATTCAAATCCAGTCATGGACTGGGCATGGTGGCACATGCCTGTAGTCCCAGCACTTGGGAGGCTGACACCAGGAGGATCACTATGACTCCGATTTGTGTAGGAAAATCCTGTAGCCATGTACTAAATACATAAAAAAGGTCCAGTTGTGTATCAATTCCCAGTGACAAATAATCTCTAGGTAATCTAATAAATAATCATTTTTCTTTTAAAGTCTATGACAGTTTTTATAACCTGCAGCCTATAATTAGGCTTATAATTATATAAGTCTCCAAGACCTAAAATTCTACAGGTTGTATATTCACTATTACATAACCAATGAAATCATGTTATAGGAAAATTTTAAATGTCACTACTATGTTTTATCAAATAGTTTTGCTCATATGACTCCACATCTACCATTATTTTCCTTACAGAAAGAGGCTGGAAATTCTATATTTGGTATGGTTGACAAATCACTTCTTAAATTTATATTTTTATTTATGTTTAAATATCTAACAATTAACATGGACCTATTCTTTGAAATTAAATATTTAACACACTAACAATGTTACTGCAAATAAATAAGAAATGTTACTTAAAAGTTGTCTGACTGCAATGCTTTTCCTTTTGTTTTTCCACATAAATCTTTAATTTTCCAATCTACTCAAAAGAACAAAACCTGGGGCTGGGGAGAAAGCTCAGTGGTCTAAGTACCTGCCTGGCAAGTGCAAGGACCTGGGATTAATCCCCAGTACTGCGCACAGAGCCAGTCCCAGATCCTCTGATGTGCAGTGCCAGCCACCAAAACCGGGGCATGGTGGCGTACCTCCCAGCACTGGGGAGGCTGAGATGGGAGGATCACTGAGAGTCTGATCTGCATAGCAAGAGCCTGTGACAAATAAATACAGGATTTTTTAAAAAGTTTTTTAAAGAGTAAGACCCTGAAGCTTTTAAAATCAAAGCTCAGGTTAGAGAGATAGTTCAGCAGCATAAGCACTTGCCTGACAAGTAAAAAGTCCTGAGTTCCATCCATGGTTAAAAAAATAATAATAAATATTAAAAAATCTCAAGCAATAAAAGAATAAATTTATGAACTGTTTCATATAATTTGTCTTATCAGTTTGATATGAACACCTTTTATCAACTTGGTGGATTAAAAAAACTTTTTGTAATTTGCTTTTAGTTTTGTGTTTCAGAAACTTAGAGTCAGAAAATATTCAGATTTTAATGGAAATTCCCCTATTTGATCATTCCTGCTTTCCTGGATAAAATTCCAAAGGACAAAGGGCTGGGGAGATAGCTCAGTGGCATAAGTGCCTGCCTGGCAAGCCCAAGGTCCTGAGTTTGAACTCCAGTACCAAAACAAAACAAGACAAAATAAAAAAACCCAAAAATTTTTTTAAAAAGACACATCTTAGTAATCATATGACCATAAATGGAACTCACATAAAAATCAGTTTATTATAAAAATGACTATTAGCCATCAGTGGGCATAATTTTCAATGGCAGTTACCTTTGTGACCCTCTCAGAAGCTTACTAATTGTTTTCATTATTGATGTTTATGTTGATATTCATGCTCAGCCCAAGGAATATTCACTTAGAATGCTTCTATGTTAAAATGTGTTACACAACAGTGAATGGTACTAGGAGTAATACAACACATTCAAATAGTACATACAAAACTATCAATTATAAACTGGAATGTGTTTTATCAAACAAAAAATTTCTGATAGGTGACTTAAAATAATGAAGATATTGCTATATAATACATATAAATGTAGATTAACATGTTTATTTTTTACATATGTTTAATTATATGTGCCACCATGCCTGACTCAGTGGCTAGCTCAGCACACCCAGGGGTGGGGCCCTGAGGGCAGGGATGGTGAGGCATGAGGGACGGGGACTCAAATCCTGGTCCCTGTGCTTGCCAAAGCAGGTGCTTAGTCTCAACTTCACAGCCTGGACTCAGACTCATAGTGACCCTCCTGTTTTCAGCCTCCCTAGTGCTGGGATTATTGCTATGCACCACCACACCCAGTCTCAGTGGCCTGCTTAGCATGCCCCAGGTGCAGGGCTGGTGTGGCATATGGTTCCAGGAATCGAGCCCTGGTCCCTGAACTGGCCTATGCATTCACTTAGTCTGCTAAGCTATCTCACCAGCCCTTAATGATATATTTTAGAAAAATACTGTATCAGGGCCCATGAGATAGCTCAGTGGACTAAGCACCTGCTTTGGCAAGCACAGGGACCAGGATTTGAGTCCCCGTCCCTCATGCCTCACCATCCCTGCCCTCAGGGCCCCACCCCTGGGTGTGCTGAGCTAGCCACTGAGTCAGGCATGGTGGCACATGCCTGTAATCCCAGCGTTGGGAAGGCTGAAAACAAGAGGATCACTATGAGTCTGAGCTGTGCAGTGAGACCTTATAACAATTACATAAATGATAAAGAAAAGAAAATACTGTATGACTATATTGAATAAAAAATACTTTAGGAAAATTGAACATAAATCATTTAAATATTAAAAATCACAGAAATAGTGAAGTAAAACATGTTCATATGTCCTAAGTATAAAAGGACTCTTTTTTTTTTTTTTGGTGCTTTGTTTTTTACTATTTTCTTTTTTGATACTGAAAATCAAACCCAGAGTTCACACTAGTCAGGCAGGCACTGAGCCCTGAGCTACATCCACAGCCCTTTCCTAAGTATAATACTAAAGAAAAAATAATTTGTTCAAAACATGATACACCTTAAGGTCCTAAAGAAACAAAAACATTCCAAATCAAGAACCAAACAAAAAGGGGGAAATTATGAAGATCAGAGCAGAAATTCATGAAATGGAGACTAAATGAAAATGAAAAGAATCATTGATTCAAAGAGCTGATTTTTAGAATAAACAAAATAGATAACTTTTTAGCCAATCTTATCAAAAAAAGATAGAAAAAAGACAAATTAATGAAACCAGAATGAAAAAGGATAAATCACAATGGACATTGTCATAATCAAGAACATTATTAGCAACAACTTCACAAACCGTTGTACACCATTAAACTGGAAAACGTAGAAGAAATGAAGAGATTTACAGATGCATTATGAATTACCAAAATAGAACCAAGAAGACTTTAAAACTCTGGAATAACCTAATAACAAGTAACCAAATTGAAGCACAAATTTAAAACTTCTACCACCTAAGAAAAGCTCATAACTTATTAGACTCCCTGCTGAATTCTGTAAAAAAAAAAAAATTCATGGAAGATTCAACACCAACAATTCACAAAGTCTTTAATGAAGTTGAATGAAAAGGAGTACTCCCAAAGTCATTCCTGGAAGCTAACATTACCTTACTTCTAAAACCAGGTAAAAATCCAGTCAAAAAGGAGAACTTTGGGCCAATGTCCCTTAAAAATGTAGGAGCAAATACTCTCAACATGGTACTGGCAATTAGAAAACGAGAAATCATCAAAACTTTGAATTCCCTTTGTGCCCAGGGCTGGCCTTGAACTTTCAGTAAGCCTTTGGCATGAGCCTCCCAAGTGCTAAGACTACAGGCTTGCACCATCACACCCAGATGAATCTACTTTTAATAAGTATGCCAAAGGAAGAGATTGGTAAAAATAAGAGTAGAAATACTAAAATATATAAATGCTGTGAATGCTCCACAAGGATAGGGACATGAACATTGAAAATACATACTAAGAAGCCACCAAAACCATCAAAATTTGAAGGAAGTTTCCTCACAAGGGCATGACATGTAAGCGATGTATCATCTACAACACAGTTCAGAAGGATACTAATTATATAGCCAAAGAGATGAATTAAGTCCTTCCTGTTTTTCAGCCTCCCAAGCACTGGGATTACAGGTGCATGCCACCACACTCAATCTCATTCTGTCTCAGCGCAGAATTGGACAAGGCCAGCACAGCAGGCCAGGGATCGAACTCCTGGCTCCTGCATCTACCTAAGCAGGCACTTTAATCCATGAGCTTTCTGGCTGGCCCTCATTCTTTCTTAGAGGCTTTGTCATCCACAGCACTTTACTGAAAGAATGCTAGAAGGCCCTGCCCCGTGTAAGAATTGCCTAGAAATATGACATTGAATTTTGCTAAACAAATTCATTGCTTACACTGCTATAGCCTTATTCAAGTGGTGCTTTTCTATGAAATTTGCAGTTTCCTACATTTTACACATCTTTCTCTTCTCATTTGGAGTGAGGGATTTCTTCACCTTTTTCTCCTCCTCTGTAGACAGGATCTCCTCCAGAACCCTTTGCTCTTGTTGTTGGACGAAAACCACTTATTGTAGAGAGAGAAAGAGAAAGAGAGAAAGCCATTGGCTCAATTGTGAGCATGTGACTTCAGAGTGACATACATGCTGCCTGTATTTCAAGAGAGTAGATGTTTATAAAGCTAAAACATGCTAGGTATGTTTGCTCTTCTTGCGGAACAAATTACTTGCAATCAAAGATTTTACTGTATTTTAAATTCTTTTTCAACTATGATGGCTAAAGGGTTGAAAAGGATATAAAGAAATTGAAACGCTTATATATTAGTCGTGGGAACATAAAATGGTGCGGTCACTTGGGAAAACACTGGTAATTTCTGCAAAATTAAGCATAACTTAACAACTACTCAAAAATTGCAGTCTTTAGATATAAACCCAAAAGAAATAAGGATATATGTTTGGGTAAAAATTTGTATGTAGATATTATTGACAGCTTTATTCATAATAATCAAAAGACAGAAATAGCTCAAATGTCCACTAGCCAATGAATAGATATACAAAATGAGATTTTTATCCACTCACTGGAATATGCCTGACCACTAAAGTGAAAGATATTGGCACAGTCCATAACAGGATGGCCTTTGAAAACCTTATGCTAAATAAAACAAAGCAGTTACTGAAAAACTATATGTCACCTTAATACAAAATATACAGGATAAGAAAACCTGTAGGATAGAAGGTAAATTTAAGATTGACTAAAGCTAGAAAAATGGAGAAGGATGCTGTTACAGAATGAGAGTTTCCTTTCTAAAATTCACCATGATGATGGTGGCAAATATACTAAAAACAATTAATTATATATTCCAAGCATGTAGACTGTACAGGATGTGACTTATCTTTACTAAGGTTGTCTGATAACATAACCATGTTGCCTAAGTCATATCAACCATTTAATCATTACCCTGTTCTTCCTCCTAAGGAAAAAATTGCAGAACAATAATGTTGACTGTTGTAGTTTAATTCTAGGATTGTGTGAAAACTTTAAGATCATCTTATAACCAGAAAGAAACACTTCTCTTCTCAGAGATAGAAGTTTCTTCTGTCTATGTTTCCTCTTCACAAATTCATTGACAAATAGAATTGCATGTTTCTCTGCCATATTTGAATTAAATTTGATAAGTAAATTTTTATTTAAAGTTCATACTTCCAAATAATTTAAAGTTCATCTTTCTAATAATAAACAGTAAGTACACAGAGTGGAGGCTTATAAACATTATTATCTTATGCATATATGTTCTCTAATATTGCTCCCAGAAGGAGTGCCCCCTTGCCTTACCAGAAAGGAAATTAATAAGATTTATAGAATCTGCAGAAAAAAATCCAGAAACAAGGGCCACCAAGATAGCTCAGTGGGCTAAGCACTTGCTTTGGCAAGCATAGGGACCAGGGTTCAATCCCCAATCCCTCATGCCGCACAGGCCCTGCCCCCAAGGCACGCTTAGCCAGTGATTGAATCCAGGCGTGGTGGTGCACACCTGTAATCCCAGTGCTGGGGAGGCAGAAAACAGGAGGATCACTATGAATCTGAGCTGCATAGTGAGACCCTGTAACAAATACGTAAAGGGGGGAAAAATCCAGAAACAGGCTGCAACATTGAAGGGCATTTTAGATCATCATTTAAAGAAGAAAAGGAAAATAAAAAATAAAAAACAAATTAGCTCTCTGTAAGCCTTCACAAGAAAGAGGGATTAGTTCCATACAATGTGTGTCAGTCTGTGAGGAATTACCAATTGCTTGCAACTGCAACAGGTTATACCTCCTCAATTTAATTTATAGTTTTTATTTTATTTTATTTTTTATTAATTTTAATGAGAAAGAAATGGCAACAAGACAATTTCAAAACAGGTTCATGGGACAGTTACAACAATTAATACATTGCATATTGTTGTCTTCGTAGTAGTTATTCTCTCCTCACTTCAATTTAATTTAATTTATTCACTTTGTACATAAACCTGAATCCTTAATATTAGTGTTTCTAAGCATACTATATATTTAAGATACTATCAGCCCAAGTAATTCTGAGGTTTAGCAGAATAATAAACAAATAGTGGGTATCTATTTGCATGTGAAAGTTCTATCTCACCTCTAAGGAAAAGACAAAATCCAGAATAAAACCAAAAGAGGAGTCCATGAGAGCCTGCTGTACAGGATTCATATTTGTCTTTATCAATCTTCATTAAGATGGTTTTAAAAGTTTCTCATCTCTTTGTGGTGCCCACAGCATTCATTTGTTCCTTTTTCTAGCATGAGATTCAAACTAAGATGATGGTTCTTCTATACTTCTGAAACCATGGCAACCTCCAAAAGGTCCTGTAACCCAGATTTGCAGCTCGACTTCCGCAGGACTCGTCAAAACGTCCCATTCTTTTTCCTTCTGCTCCACCTCCCTCTTACCTCCCATCAACTATATCTGGCATTTCTTCCACCATTGATATTTCAAAAACATAGTTAATCAAAATTTCTACAAAGAGTGGTTGAAAAACTAAAAAAGTGATAACTGTACCATGACTTCCATTTCTTTTCCACAGGTTTGAACACTGTGAAAAAAAATCAATGATTAAAAATTGGTAGGGTTTAGCACCATTTTAACATTATAGAAGTGCTTATTTTGTTGAACTACTTGTTCCATTGAGTGAAATAAACATCATGCCTGGGAAGACTGGCTGATAGTAACTCGCTCCACTATAGAATAATGAAGAAATTTTCTTCTCAAGTATAACTTTAAGATTTTTTTATTTTAATATTTAGATCTTTTATCCATTTTTACTTTAGTGCATGGAGATAGACATGGGTGCAATTTTAGTCTTCAGCATATGGAAAGCCAGTTTTTCTAGCACCATTTATTAAACAAGCTATCTTTCTTCAAGTAAACCTAAAAGAGTAAATAAAATCTGAAAGGTACAAAATAGATATTGTGAAAGGGAAAGAGACTTCTCAAAGGGAAGAAATAATTGGCATGAGGGAAAGGAAAAAAGAAAGGGAGGTATATAAAAGGACAACTAGGATAATTGTACTGCTGATTTCTATTGGTTTTTTGAAAAAAAAACAATTAATGCTTAAATCTTTTTAATAGTTTGACAATTTTGCATGCTTATATCTGGTAATATGAACAACAAATTTAAAGATAACAATATGCGATACAGCAACCATTGTTGAACACATATCATCTTGTATGACATTCCTTATCATTTCTATTTTTTTATTTTTATTAAAAATAAAAAATTAAAGACTTTTTTAAATCACAGTCTAGAGAGCTTGTGATTCATATTGGTCCCCATAACAGTTGTATAGGGTAAGCTGCCTTAAATAAATATTTCAATAAACCAAGTTACAGAAAAATCAGTCACCATGCAGTAAGCGAAAAATGCTACTACAAGTAGTATCAGTGGACACACCATTGTTGAGTAGTCCCCCTGCCAAACTACTGTGTTTATTATTTTATTATCTCTTATAATAATATACATTGTTGGTATTACTATTGTCATTTATATTCAGGAAAGAGGCTTGTAGAGATAAAGCAATGTGCTCAATGATGGACAGCTATCAAACAACAGAGCCAGAATTCAAATTCAACTCTGTCTGATCCAGTACCTACATTCCTAACCCCTGATTGCCTGTTTTTCCATGATGTAGCCTCTAAATTCTAAACCATTTCATTGGAGCCAACCCAAATCTAGACCCATATTTAGAATCACTACTAAGCACACAAAATCCTCTGATTCTTACAAAACCACAGATTGAATCACATAACTGTAATTAAATGTTATTGATCCGAAACATAACCAGGGTGTCTATTGTCTCTGTGCCCTGGTACTAAACAGGTGAATTCTCAAGAGATACCATCTGGATTCCTGCTGCAGTGGCTCTGCTGCTGCTGCTGCTGCTGCTGCCGCCACCTTCCTTCTGCCTGCCATAGCACGCATTATTTCTCCTTCTTGATGCCCCTCTGCCATTCCATCTTGCTTTGGAACCAGCTGACTATGAGCTAAAACATCTACAAACTGTGAATCAAAATAACCCTCTCCTCCTTTAACTTTGGGTATGGGTATTTTGCCTCAGCGAAGAGAAAAGCAGCTAAGACAGCTGTCTTTAATGTTCTTTTTTAATTTGAACCAAGCAGGAGAATTGAGTTTGAAACAATCAACAAGCTCAAAATCAGAAATCTTGAGTCTAGACCAATTTGAACTGAACAACAAGCTCAAATTTACACCAATCACAGGCCTACCGTGACTATCTAAGGAGCATGCCTCACACAGTTTCACAGTAGTCCATGGCTATCTTTCTGGTATATTGACCTCCTGTGTTGCACACACATCCTATTGACACAAAGCCTTACTCTACCAGTCCTTTAAATCTGGTGGTCCATTTGGAAGGTCCTTACAGAGATCTTTTGTTGAGTAATATGAACAGACAATTCGTTTTAAAAGGCAAATATATAAACACTATGGTCTGTTAGGCCAGATCACCTCCAGAAATAAGTAGCTAACAAAGACCAGTGATGGACCAGCACCTAGTAAAGTTGATGGGACAGCTCTAGCTAGTGTGGACCTGAGGGAACCAGCAGTTGCAGAGACCAGCAACTGGCAGTGTCAACTGGTGGCACTTTGGCCACTAATGGAGCTGCACTTTCCCAATTTATTATTTCTAGGTGAATGGAGCAAAAGAATCCTGAATTGATTGGTGACAACCAAAGTTTGAGAGTACATTAAAACCACCAGGCGTGCTTTTAAGAAATATAATATTTCTTAAATACATTTAAGAAATATATTTCTTTTAAGAAATATAATATCTAGAATCCAATATCTGAGATTCCAATTTAATTGGTCTAGGTTCATACGTTTTTTTAAGTTCTCTGAGTGATTCTAATTCATCACCTGAATTGAAAGCTATGTCAGACTGTGGAGGTAGCTCAGCAGTCTAAATGCCTGCCTAGGCAAGCATAAGGACCCAGGTTCTATCCCTGGTACCACATGCCATGCCAGATCTGCCCCAAGTGCACCAAGATGACCAGCAAGACTCAGTGTGGTGACACATACCTGTAATCCCAGCAATGAGGAGGCTAAAACAGAAGGAACACTATGAGTCCAAGCTGTGTAGTGAAACCCTGTGCCAAATACATAAAATTTTAAAAAAGAAAACTGTATCTTAGAGCATTTTATTTTATTAATGCAACATGTTAGATTCTGAACATTTTATTCAGTGAAAGACAAATGACACTGAAAATCTTGAAATTGAATAAACATGCCACCTCTACCTAGGTTCAGTGGTCCCTTGACTGAGACCAGAGAACATCAGTCCCTACAATCTAGGGACATATGACCCTCAGTCCTGAGACCATTACATGACAATTAGAGCATAGTCAGCAGCAATCCCTGCTGCTATGGCCTAGGCGTTTGTGCCCTACTGTCACAAATATCTGTGGTAAACCCCTAATCCCAAGGCAATGATATTAAGGGGAATGACCTTTTAGGAGGTGCTTAAGGGCAATGGCGGATTCTTCTTGAAGGGTATTAGCATCCATATAAAGCCCAAGGGGACTCTTTCTTTTTCCTTCATGTGAGAATTTAGCAAGAGAAAACCATGTCGATGAGGAAGCAAGCCCTCACTAGATACCTCACCAGATATCTATCTTGAGCTTAGCTTCTCAACCTCCAGCACCACTACAAATAAATTTATATTATTTGTAAGTTGCCTAGTGTCTCAGTTACTTTACTCTCATTATAGGTCCAAATACTTGACACCCAAAATGAAGGAAGGAAAGGTTTCTTTAGCTCACAGTTAGTGCGGGTGTCAATCCATACTCAGCTGGCTCCAAGGCAGAGTGGCATGTGCCAGCGGGCAGCAGTTCCTGGGAGCAGAAAACAACAAAACAGCAAGAGCAAAGGGTGGGAGCAGTGGCAGCAATGGCTACAGAGAGCAAGTCTGTCTCCCTTACGTTGCTTTCAGGCCATCCACCCCGGGCTGGGTGTAGTACTCACACCCATAATCCCAGCCCCATTCACACCCAAAATCCCAGGGGATCATAAATTAACCACAACTTCTAGAAGTCTGCCTCATGATTTACAAGATGAGAGTTTGGGGGAACAACTAGTCACAAAGCATAAAGCCTAGTCTAAGGTATTTTGTTACAACAGCTAGAATGAAGCAAGTCAGCTGCCACGTCATCTACACGATCCAAAATTTCTTTCTTGTTCAGTTGATATAATATGTGCATGTGTGCTTGGTCCTGGAGATTGACTATCTACTGGTTATATACTCTCCTCCCTACTGTCCTCTCATTTCTCTCTGCCTCCTCTGTTCTTCCCTAGTAGTCCCTTACTGCTTTCAAGTGGTCTTGGATTTTTATTCTACATTCCAGATAAGTGAAACAACATATAATTTATATATACATAGTCTCACCAAGTTCCCATTCTGGGTTCAAACTTGTAATCCTCCTGCTTCAGCCTCCCAGAGTGCTGGGATTACAGACTCAGTCATTATACTGTGAGACTTTAAAAGTTATGCTGAGACCTTTGCATTGCCTCAGTAGGCCATCACTAGTACTGGAGATGAAAGTACTTGAAAGTCTCTACTACCATTCTAACCTGATATATATATATATATATATATATATATATATATATATATATATTTGGTACAGGGTCTCACTGCACAACTCAGACTCATAGTGATCCTCCTGTTTTCAACCTCCCCAGTGTTGGGATTACAGGTGTTTGTCACCACGCCCAGACTCAGTGTGCCTGGGGGGGGGGGGCTGGTGTGGCATGTGATGCCAGGGATCGAACCCCAGTCCCTGCACTTGCCTAAGTAGATGCTTAGTCTGCTGAGCTATCTTGCAGGCCCTTTTAACACTTTTTGTAGTAAGTTTCATTGTATATGTTTGAGGTCTAGAGCTTGATGCTATGGAATACACAGAGACAAGAAAATGGCTGCTACGAAGTGATCCATTGTCCTAGAGAGTTAGCCTTTGATATGAAAAGAGCAGCTAAAATGTTCTCACTTAGCAGAAATCCCTTATACATTAATAAAATTGTACCTTCCTACCTCTCTTGATATTAAAAATGTGGAGTTTATCATAGGAGGGGTGTGGCTCTGCAGAGAAAATAGGAAAATTGTTTTTCTCTGCTCTATGTCAGTTTTGACACATTAGTTTTGTGTGTATTAGGAATATTATGTTAGGGCTAGAGAGATGGCTCAGTGGTCTAAAGCACCTACTTAGAACAAGCTTGGCAAAGCATCAGGGACCGCGGTTCAATCCCCCAGCACCACATGCCAGCCAGCCCCGCCCCCTGGTGGGCTGAGCTGGCCACACACACACACACCACACTCTCTCTGTGTCTCTCTCTCTCTCTCTCTCAAATAAATAAAAAGAAAATTAAAAAAAAAGGAATATTATGTTAGATAAAATTTAGTATAGCTGTGGAATATGGTAGGTTTTTAAAAATAGTATTTGGAAATGCTGGTCTTTGGCAAGTATTAGAGAAAGACCTGGTTGAGGCCGGAGAGATGGCTCAGTTGAATAAGTGCTTCCCTGGCAAGCGCAAAAGCCTGTGTTCAATCCCCAATTCTGCCAAAAGAGAGAGAGAGAGAGAGAGAGAGAGAGAGAGAGAGAGACAGAGACAGAGACAGAGACAGAGACAGAGACAGAGAGAAGAGAAAGACCTGGTTACCTGATTTTGTTTTTCTATACTTAGTTCTTCCTGCTGTGACTCACTGAATTTGCACCTCAGTGGGAGGGGGAGAAGGCTTTAAGGCTTATATTCTAATATGATTCTAAACTCAAAGCAGTCATTGTATAAAATTGTTAGATTTATGCAATAATTCACAGTGCAGTCATTAAAATATATAGATCTATATTCTTCAGTCAAGAAAAAAGTTCAAGATATATTGTTAAGGGAAAAAAACTAAGCTGTTGCAATATATGTTCAGCAGAGTTCTGCATGCTTTGCTCCTGGATTTTATCTCTGTGAATATGAGCATACACAGACACTTTCTGAAAAGCACATATGAAATGGTTTGAAGTCATTAACTGGAGGGGGATGGGATAAGAGAGGTAAGAAGCTCTAAAAAGAAAAGATGCTTGTCCCTTTTATTTATATCTGTATATCTTGTTTCAGTTTTCTGCCATGTTGCTAAAAATAGATGAGTTAAAGTAAAGTAATTTAATCTTTAAAAAAATAAAACCAGCTACTCTACTTCACAGATTAGAAGGAAATAGGAGAGCAAATCCCAAAGCAAGTGGAAGACAACACGGGCTATTTTGGACATAGGCCTGGGAAAGGGAGCAGAATTTTAACCTACTCTGTAAGGCTACCGAGTAGTCACGTGGCCTCTCCTAAGTTTCAGGCAGTTGGGAAACAAGAGTCTTTTTCTGTTATAGAAAAGGAGAAAAACAGAAATAGAAGGACCATGAAGCCTTTGCAAAGTAGAAATCTCAGAGCCCGTAGGTTGACGAAAATTGAGCTATATTTCACTCTTTTTGTAATGATGAAAATTTATCTCAGAAAAAATGGACAACATGTTGTTTTAGTCCTGTTTCTCGCTTTTCTATTTTTCTCTTGTCTTTTCTAAGCTTTATTGACGGACAGCCTTTTAATTGGCTATAAAAACAGAAGTTTTTCCTTCTTCTTTTTTTTTTTTTTTAAACAGGCAAGCAGACTGATTTATTAGAAAAAGATGAGGTGGACCTGGAAAGCCTTAGCCTGGGCACAGATGCAATCTCTTGGCAGGAGAATCTGGGTGTTTACAGGAAAGGGCTGGGGGACAAATGCAAAGGGATATGATGATCCAGCTGAGCTGAGCTGAGCTCAATGTGGCTGCACTGGGGCACTCCCAAAGAGTAGCATGGAAAAGTGGGGTGGGGAGGCAGTGAATGGGGGCTCTTTGTGAAAATGAGTGGGACAGGTGAAGCTAATGGAAGGGGTGCGTGAGATATTTGAATATTGGGACAGGGGAGAGGGAGCGTGAGTCTGAGATCAAGACAGGGGATAAGGTGATACCATAGCAGAAAGCTAGATCAGAAAAATCCCACAGCATGAGTTCAGCTTGAGCTCCAGGGAAGGAAGACGCAGCAGGATCCAGCCAGAGAGCAGGCCTGAGGCCTGGTTGTGCACACTACCCACTAGTTTTAGGCATGATTCTTTCCTTCCTAGAGTCGCTCAACCTCTAGCCCTGCCTGCTCATTTCAGTTTTCTATTCACTCATTCAGCTGTGCAGCAGTTGGGTCAATCTCTGTCCTACAGGACTCGGCTTAGAAGGTCCCCAAGGCTCTATGGGCAGGCTAGGTGCACAAACATGCCTGTGCTCACTTTACTCACCTCCGTCATGATGTATCCTCTAGGTTCCTTCACGATATTTTAACATGATATCTTCCTCTCCTGGCACCTTTTGGGTTTCCTGTATGCCTAAAACTGTTACTCCGCTACCCCTATTCTATCAAGCCTTTTCTGCCACAGCCCATGCCAACCTAATGCCATCTCTAGCCCTCAGCTGTCCTTTGAGCTTGCTCCGGGTTTTTCCCTGAAGTTTCTGGTCTTAAGGGATAAGAGAGTGCTGGAAGCAGTTTAGGAATCACTCCTCCATCCCCCAAACACTGGCACAGAAGCTGGTTGGGAAGGGCCTACTCCCTGCACTCTAGCAGTGGCAGCACCACCTTTCTGAGGGCAGTTAAGCAAGACCTACGGGGAGGGGGGGGATGCTGGAAGCTATAATCTCAAAGGGCAGATGGCTCAGTGGAATAAGTGCTTCCCTGGCAAGCGCAAGGGCCTGAGTTCAATCCCCGGTTCCGCCAAAATAAATAAATAAATAAAGGGCAATGGAAGAGAGGGTGAGAACAAAGGCAGGCAGTCAGCTGGGACTCTCTCCTTAAGCTACCCTTTGACTGGACTGCAGAGGGATTAGTTTGGAGTGGAGAGTGTCTGCATCCCCAGAGGCAGGTTCCTCCCTGGAGGGGGACAGTGGGATGTCCTTAGAGAGGGCTTGGGCATCAGCAGTGACTGTGACCTCCTCAGGCCCATCGGCAACTGAGCAGATGGTCAAGCGCTTTTTACCACATGACCAGAGGCAAAAGAAAGGCCTGAGGAGGCCAGAGAAAGAGACATCGGGGAAAGTATAGACATGAGAGCCATTGGACATGTTGTAGAAGGAGATGTCTCCAGAGTCATAGTCCAGGAAAATACCAACCTGACGAGGGGATCCTGCTAATGGGAGAGGGGTCCAGAGTGGGGTGAGAGCCCAGTATACATTTCCATACAACTCCACAGCCCAGAATCCATTCTCAGGAGTCAGGGGGTCAAACCCTTTCTTTATCACATTCTCTTGCACACCCCAACTGCCCAGCCAGTCCTGTCTCCCACCTCTACTTCCCAGTAGTGTCTTCCAGAGGTGAAGTCCTCCCGGCCTAACACACAAGGCCAAGAGTCAAATCTCTCTGCTTTTTCAGGCAGTTTTTGATGCGAATCTTCCAGTCGCACAGATTTTGAATCCGCATACAGAAAGAGATGAGGATGGGCAGTGTCTGGATCCAGAGTCACATTCACTGCATGCAATGAAGGCTTTTTTGATTTGAGTTCTTCCAGGAGTTTCTTTTTGGAGCTGAAGTCACTCTTCTCTCTGAATCTGTCCTTGTATAGTCTCCAGATGAAAACTATGGACCCGATGGTGAGCAGTCCCAAGACCATTAGGACGACAGCCACAGCCACCTGCCAGGGAGTCAGCCTCGGGAGGTCGGGAGCTGCCCTGGGAGGTGCACGGTGGCCTCCCCAGAGCTCGTGGCTCCGAGGAAGCACCTGTAGTCGCCGTCCTCCACTGCCCGGACTTTGTGCAACCGCACAACAGCGCGCCCCTCCGCGATGCCATCGGCCACCAGCGTCACGCGCCTGCGTAACTCGAGGGCCGGGTCTCGCGCGCGCCCCTACGGGTCCTGATGCAGTAGCACCGGCTGCGAGGGCTCCTCTGGGAACCAGCGCGGCTCCATGTGTGCAGCGCTCACGTTGGGTGACAAACGCCCTTCTATCTTTTTTTTTAAATAAATACTTGTTTACCAACATAACTCAAGTAAATTAGGGAGGAAAAGGTACACTTATACTTTGTATAAGTTATAAAATCAATGAAGAGTAACAGAATATGTATCATAATTGTGAGTGCATATACTATTCGGCATGGAGATTCCACTTCTAGAAATTTTTGCTAGAGATATACTATCCCAGGTAGAAGGAGCTCACCTTTGAGTATTGTTTACCACACATCAGCAGACAAAGAAGGAGAGAAGTACTCACCTCCCCACAAACTCATGGTGCAGGGAGTTGGCCTTTCATCCCAAAACATTCATCTCTAGAGGCTTTATCCTTACCCATGATGCTATGTTGTCTATCTGATGCGCACACCGACATGTTAAAGAGAAAGATTAAAACCCTCATTGCATACCAATTGTGAATTGGCTAAAGAAGTTGGTAATTGTTACGGTTTGTGTCTAGTTGTCTTCCCCCACCCAAAGCCTCATACAGTTTTGAGGTGGACTTCTAGACTTTGTAATTTATTCATGACCCAGTGCTGGGATTATGAGTGTGGGTGCTATACCCGGCCTGGGGCGGGCAGCCTGATTGTAACATAGAGAAGACAGACTTTCTCTCTGTAACCACTGTTGCTGCTATTCCTCCCATTTGCTCTTGCTGTTTTGCTGTTTTCTGCCACCATGAGCTGCTTCCTCTGCCATGTGCCAGTCGGCCTTAGAGCCCGCTGAATATGGACTGAAACCCCTATAAACTGTGTGCTAAATAAACCTTTCTTTCCTTAATTTTGAGTGCTGTGTACTTTGTCCCAGCAATGAGAGAAAAGTAACCAAGACAGTAATATCTAACCATCCATCAGAATACTACAAAGCTCCAAAAAATAATGGGGCAGTTTTGTACATATTCATGTAGAAAAGTCTCCAAGACATGCTGCTTAGCAAAATGATTGGTATGCAAAGCAATTTGTACAGTATACTGTCAGTTGATAAGTGATTTTGAGATGAATCTCGAGGAAAACACACAAGGAAAAGGAAGTATTGGTTAAGAATTTCCCCTTAAGAATTAAAAATACAGTGTGAAGTTCTCTAGTACCATTTTGTACAAGTAGAATATTTGAACAGATGCTAAACAATTCACTTTTGAAACAGCAATAGTTTTTCATATCCATGCAAAGTATATAAACTGTGATTGAAATGATTTTTTTTTTTCTTTTTGGTGGAATCAGGGATTGAACTCAGGTCCTTGCACTTGCCAGGGAAGCGCTTATTCCCCTGAGACATCTCCATGGTTGAAATGATTTCTTTTTAAAGTTTGCATTGCTTTAACCTTTTCTATCCCCTAAACTTGTTTTGCTTTATCCAGCAGAGTTGACGTGTTGGTATTTATTACTTTCTACTTTCTCCCATGCTATAAACTAGCAATTCACAGCTCTAGAAAATATCAACTAGCAGGGTATCCTATTATCATATTGCACAAGTCTGACTTATTGCCTTGGTATACAGTATTTCTCACCACCACCACCACCACCCTGGCATTTTTTTTTTTTAATCTATGGCACTTGTTATCTCAGGGTAAGATCCTTACTGGCTCCTTGCAGAACTCTCAATTCTAGCTCCTGGGATTTCCCTGAGCCTGATTCATACTCTACTTACTTCAAAAACCTTCCTGTGGGTTCTTTACCAGCACGAGCGCAAGCTTTTCTCTAGAGTTAATAGGATATGAATCAGAACTGGGTAAATCCCCTGGATTAGAGTAAGCTTTTTATTTACACATCTCTGAGTATGTTATGTTTTCAAACTGCACAAAATAGGAAAACAATTATTCCCATTTTCAGGAATGAAGCTCAGTTTTAGTGGGGCTAGAGTGGCTAGAAGGTCAGCACAAGGGACAGAAGTAGGGAGTCCTGGAGGACTGGCCACTTTAATAAAGCTGCATAGCAGCCTTGCTCTCCTTCAGCAAGGGCCCCACCAGGTGAACTTGCTCAACATGCAAAATTCCTCTGGTCAAATCCGCTTATCTGAATATATAAGAAGTATCTCATGTTTGTTTTAAAGCAGAGTAGTTAGTCTGGATTTGAGAAGGTTTGGGGTGAACAAAGTAGAAAAAGTTCTTTTTCTTCTTCTTCTTCTTTTTCTGACATCAAATTTCCTGCCTGCCTTTCAGTTCGCTTCAGGAAAAAAAAGTCACAATAGTAAATAAAACTAAAATATGCACAGCCTTGGAACAGAAGGAAATGCTGTGAACCAGACAACTCCAAGAATTAGTAGAAAAAGAAAAAAGGGGTACCCTGAAAAGTATATTCTTAATACTTTTGAAATCTTTAGAGCAACTTTGAGATTTGTAAATACATAGAACAAATATTTTGAGAGAAAAAGAAATTGACTCAATACATTTTCTTTTCCCACTTTCAAAATATAAAGAACCAAATGAGCAAACACTGCAAGTTAAAAAAAATTAACAATCATCTGCATTTGACTAAGGCATTTCTTTCCTGATTTGCCATTAAAGCAATATTTTATTGACTTTCCTCACCAAGTGAGAGATTCTAGTGACTTATGCCTTTAGCTTTTGCATGCTCTAAAAGAACAAATCAAATTTTTAAGTACTTTTGTAGGCAGGGATTTTTGAAATGCAGATTTTGAGTCAGTAGTCCTAGTGGCAAAGAGGGATTCGATTTTGCATTTCAGACAAGTACTATTATGGTTCTGATTTACAAACCATTCATTACTAGAAAAGCCCTAAAATCATGGTAATTGGCCACAGCAACAGTATCATTTGGGTATGTGTGCAGACATGAATAGGAACATAGGAAACAGCTGGGCCAGGTAGACAGCCATACAGTGAAAAGTTATAAGCAACATCATCTGCAAATGGAAAATAACGTTTTGAATGGATAAGATTTAAACTTTGGCACAACTTATTCAAGACACCAGCACCATCACCCTCAATCTCCATAAATTTAGTAAATTTACCTTAACAATGTCAAACTTCCTTTCTTTTAAAGCTAAGGATAAAAATAATACAGTAGGTTGAACTTTATGATGCTGACATTTTATAAGTTGAAAATGATCTATGATGGGTGAGGCTGGTTAGCTCAGCAGAGTAAAGTACCTGCAAGTAGGCACAGGGGTCAGTGATTGGGTCCTCAGGCCTGGCCGTGTCGGCCTCATCCCCAGGGATGCTGAGATGGCCATTGAGACTGGGCATGGTGGCAAGTGCCTGTAATCCCAGCTGTTGGGAGGTGTAAACAAGCGGATCATTATGAGTCTGAGTCTGATCTAGTAGAGAGACCCTGAACACCCTGTAGACCCTTCCCAAAAATAAAAAAAAAATCTATGACAGGCAATTTCATAAAAATTCATGTAACAGTACCATTCCTGGGGCTGTTGTATTCATCAAAACCTATAGCTGTGCAATCATCATAACACTGTAACAGGCAGAAACTAAGAACATAAATTCTTATATGAATTACCTTACTTTAAATCATTTTCAATTGCATATAGGTATTTGAAAGAATGAGGATGGGAAACATGTGGATATTCTTGTCCTTCTCACTTGGGAGACCTCTTATAGTGTCCTCATGATTTATCCCTCCTATTCTTTCTCCTCTTCCTCCTTTTCCTTTCTTCTTTGTATTTTCCAGACGAACACTGTAGCAACACTTCCCAGACCTAGAGCCAAACCGTTAGAATTCCAATCCATCTTGTATGGAAGTATGATTGTAGGTCACTAAACTTCCCTGTTCCTGTTTTCCCATCTGCAAAGTGGGGAGATAATGCTTTCCCCTTCATGTAATTATCAAATATTAAGTGAGCTAATATGTGAAAAGATTACAGCATATAATGATAATTAACTGGTATATAATAAATGTTATATGAAAGATAGATAAGTGTTTTACCTCTATTTGACTGCAGTACTCTTGCCAAAGTAACCTGTTAATAGTTGGTAGATTCCAATAAGAAAATTTTATTCACCAGTAAAACTACTGGTTAATTATAAAATCAAAACAATAAATGATTAATTTTTCCCTTTTCTCTGGTCCATTTTTAAAATGATGAAGGAACAAAGCTAAAGATATTAAAGCCTATTAGAACCCTCATAGACAGCCTAGTTAAATTTCCTCATTGTACAGTGATGAAATGTGATACATAGGAAAATAAAGTCTCTTCAGTATGTACATAGTATGGGGAGGACGTCCAAGAAACACCCTAGAGGTTTTATTTCATCTTTCTCCATCATACTCAAATTTCATTCCCAGGAAAACTCCAACCAGGTGTATCAAGTAGCATAAAGTTACTAGTTTCAATTTTACACTTTTCCTTCTTCTTCCCACCCTCCATCCCCACATCAGGTTAAACCAGTTGCAGCCCATATGATATACATCCTACCAATGTACTTCAACTGCCCATTCAGGTTGTGCCCAGGAACCTAAAGGAGTCCTGAGGACCCAAGACCACCTTGGGATGAATGCACAAAAGTACAGACATGGTCTAGATGCTACCACTACCTAAACTGCAAGAGAGAGTCCTGGTGCTAGGCACAAGCATCACCTAAGACATGGGTCAGAATCTTTACCTTCACTTCATGCAATAGACAATGTGGCTCATAAAAATGTGATAGAACACACACTTTACAGGAAGCAAGAGTTAAGGCTCAAGAGGAAAAGTCATACAGTACTTGTCTCCACTGGTTGTCTGGAAATGACTGAGACCTAGATGACAGCATCCGTGGTAAAAGTCTGGAAGACTCGAAAGAACCATGTAAGGCTACAACTCATGATTCTCCAAATAAAATATATCTCACAAAACTTTTTTTCCCAATGTTTCCTTTTTTCAGTACCTGCTTGCAGTGCCTAATGGTTGCATCCTTGTGGGGAGCATACCCACATAACACATCTCAATTCTTTTTTCATTCCCTTCCTTCCTTCCTTTCCCCATCCCTCCCTTTCTTGGTTCCCTTCACTCTTGCAAAAGATCTATATCCTTATTTCCTATTGTCTAGCTTTAGTTTTTCTCTTTATTTGTATTTTGGGATTCTCTATTTTGGGGTATGAAAAACTAAGCAATATTTAAACTTGTGTTTCTATTTCACTTAATGTTATGGTCTCCAGCTGCATCTATTTTCCTGCACACTTCAAGTTTATCCTTCTTATGGCAGAGTAGTACCCCATTATGTAGAAGTACTACATCTTCTTTATCCATTCATCTGCTGATGGAAATATAAGCTGATTCCAAGATTTGGCTATTATGCGTTGTGCTGCTATGAACATAGGTATACATATATCACTGTGATATGATGTCTTTAACTCTTTCAGAAAGATGCCCAGAAAGAAATAGCTGGATTCCACACAATATCATCAAAAATATATTAGTTTTGCTTGTTTTAGTGCTACAGAGTCTATCCTACACTTACACTCTTTTTTTTGGTAGGCTATCATTGTTTTAACTAGGAGAGACACAGGTGGAGAATCATTTCCAGTCATAATTCTATTGACATCAGAAAAGTAAGGACAGGATGTGGAGGACAATTAGCAGTCCCTGCTACATTCACAAATAGGACTTCATTAAATAATACCTCAGTGAATAGTGCTAAGAATTTAAAAATAGAGATAGCGCATGGGCAAGTGAGTGCTGGACAGGCACTGGCGGACTCTGTACCTTGCTGAGGAAAACAAATAAACATGGGCAAAGGAGATCCTAAGACGCCGAGAGGCAAGATGTCATCATGTGCATTCTTTGGGCAAACTTGCTGAGAGGAGCACAAGAAGAAGCACCCAGATGCTTCCGTTAACTTCTCAGAGATTCCTAAGAAGTACTCAGAAAGGTGGAAGGTCGTGTCTTCTAAAGAAAAAGGAAAATTCGAAGATATGACAAAAGCGGACAAGGCTCATTATGAAAGAGAAATGAAAACATATTCCAGGACTGGGGAGATGGCTCAGTAGAATAAGCGCTTCCCTGATAAGTGCAAGGGCCTGAGTTCAATCCCCAGTTCCGAAACAAAAGAAAGAAAGAAAGAAAGAAAGAAAGAAAGAAAGAAAGAAAGAAAGAAAGAAAGAAAGAAAGAAAGAGAAAAATTATATTCCTCCTAAAGGAAAAACAAAAAAGAAGTTTAAGGATCCCAACGCGCCAAACAGGCCTCCTTCAGCCTTCTTCTTGTTCTGCTCTGAGTATCTCCCAAAATCAAAGAACATCCTGGGCTCTCCATTGGGGATGTTGCAAAGAAACTTGGAGAAATATGGAATAATACTGCAGCAAATGACAAGCAACCACACGAGAAGGCTGCTCAGCTGAAGAAAAGTATGAAAAGAACATCACTGCCTACCGGGCTAAAGGAAAACCTGATGTAGCAAAAAAGGGAATCGTCAAGGCTAAGAAAAAGCAAGAAAAAGAAGGAAGAGGAGGAGGAAGTGGAGGAAGAAGATGAAGAGGATTTGGAGGATGAAGAACAGGATGACGATGAATAAGTTGGTTCTAACACAGTTTTTTTTCTTGTCTATAAAGCATTTAACCACCTGTACACCACTCCTTTTGAAGAAAAAATATTGAAATGTAAGGCTGTGTAAGATTTGTTTTTAAACTGCAGAATTTTTTTTTTTTTTTTGTATAGTTAACACACTACTGAATGTGTCGTTAGATAGCCCTGTCCTGGTGGCATTTTCAATAGCCACCTTGCCTGGTACATTATGGGGGTTGTAAATTGGCATGGAAATTTAAAGCATCTTGTTGATGCGCAGCACAAATTAGTTATATATGGGGATGGTAGGTTTTCATCCTCAGTTGTCTCTGATACAGTTTACACAAAATAATTGTTGTTCTATTAACTGAATATCATTCTGTAATTGCAAAAAAAAAGTTGCAACTCTTTTGTCGACATTCTGAATGCTTCTAAGTAAACATAATTTTTATTTAAAAAACAAATTTTAAAATCATAAGAAAAATGAGTATCTTTTTAGATTGCTATCATCTAAGCCTTCGTAAAGTGTTTCATTTCAGATTTCAACATGATGACCTTGCAACTAGTCATAAACCACATTGTTCCTCGTTTTTATATCCCATGATATTTATTTGTAACAGCCCTTTATTTGTAACATTGTGTTAACTCTTTATTCTAGGTTGATATCCCATGCATATTTCTAAATGACTATAAGCTTCTTAATGATCTTCTAATATCAGTCAGCCTCAGCACAATGTAAAACTTAGAAGGAACTTCTTAATAACTATGTACTAACTTGAAGCAAATGCATCTGACCCAGAATCTGTCCAACATGAATAAAGTAGAGTAGATGTTAGCATTCCAGGCAATATAAAGTTCATCACTTCTGATTAATATTGTGCATTTCCAACTTATGAACTAGGCATAGATATGAAATGAACATCAATACCAGGTTGGGTCACAAAGCAAGAGTTAGTTCAGGAATACAGAAAAACCAAAATATAAATGATAGCATAAGTAAAGAAGAAAGCAGATGTAGAACAGAAATAGTAAAAACCAGATAGTACACCAAAATTGTTCAGCTCAATGTGAGCTTTGTGTAATACTAAATTCATGTTGGCCCCCAAAAATCTTGAAATTAATACAATTGTAAGAAGACAAAACATATATCAAGAAAGGGATAGTAGATTTGGGAAGGTTATTAATTGTAGGAGTTGCTTGCTATAACTACTCACGAGCTATCCATGTCTTTCCATCAGGAGATAGACCTTGGAATCCTGTGAGTGGGAGAGGGTGGAGAGGGAGGGAGGGAGAAAGAAAGGGAGGGAGGACGGCAGGGAGGGAGATAGGAAGGAGGGAGGGAAAGAGAGAGCGAGAGCGAGTGAGAGAGTGAGAGAGAATACAATATGCCTGTGATCAGAATACTTTAGGGAAGGCAAATAAAACCAGTGGGGGTAAAAAAGGGCAAAGGCATATGCATTAGGTCAATTTAAGCCACGACAAATAAACCAAACTCATCTTCATCCAGACCTGGCAGACCTGCCTTAGCATTGTCTCCATAACACAGAAGAAATATTTGTTTGCGGTAAAAAGAAAGTGTCAACCAACATTCAAGATGAAGTAAAGTGAAGCTAAGTTGAGGCAGGGAAAAATGTGAATAAAACAAGCAACAGGATCTCAACAGGCTGTGTTAGGCTGGAAAACAAACCGAATGGATGAGAGTCTTCATAGTCAGAAAACAAAGTGCAGCTAGGGAGATAACCCAGCAGTCTAAGTGCCTTTCTGGCAAGCTCAAGGTTCTGTGTTTGCTCCCTGAATCCTAAGCGGAACCCTGGGAGGAACCTGGGGCATGCTGTGACTCTAGCAAAACCCTATACTAAATAAATACATAAAATATTTTTTAAAAATAATTTAAAAGACAATAAAGCAGTAATGAGGTCAAATTTGTGATTCCAAATATGGCTAGGTAAACAAGCAAAATGCAATGACCAACAAAACATAGTGGATAATTCAAGTAATACAATTCTTCTAGCATCTTTAAAAAGAAAGCTATTTCTACTTTCTCCAATCAGAATGCCTAGAGATATGGAAAGATGCCTGGATTCTATTCTTGGTTTTATCACTGACCATGTGTGGTTCACAGTAAGTAATTTAACCTTTAATGCATATAGAGAAGATTGATTGATTGATTGATTGATTGATTTTTATTTATTTATTTATTTTTTGCAGTACCAGGGATTGAACTCAGGGCCTTGCACTTGCCAGGCAAGTGCTTATTCTACTGAGCTATCTCCCTGGCTGATTTACTTTTTTATACAGAGAGAAGATGGGGCCAGCAAGAGAGCTCAGCGGTCTAAAGTGCCATCTTAGGCAAGCTTAGGCAGTTGTAGTGAACCACAGTTCGCTGGCAAAAAAGAAAAGAAATGGAGAGAAGAAAAATATATTCACTTGGGGTAAAATTTGATATTGTACTAAGATTCTGTGGATATTCTAAGTGTGTAATTGTCTTTTCATTTTATCTCTGTGGCACCTCTTTAGCAAGAAGCCGAATTAGAAGATGATAACCTGTTCATGTAATGGAATTATATTATCTACATATGAGAAGTTTTGCTCCAAAATTTTGCACAGTATGATTAGCAGTATAAATCGCACATTATGAACAGTACCTAAATCCTCTCTGACTTTCACTGTAACATTTAAAGCTCATCCTGCTCCAAGGACTGCTCTGCGACCAAGTGACTCTTCTCTTCTCAGTGAGCTGGGAAGGCCATCGTTATTGCTATTATCCCTACTTTTCATACAAATTACTATTATTCTCATTTCCATCAGAACACTGAGGCTAAAAATATTTTAAGTTACTGTAGTGGACTAAAATCACACAGCCAGTAAAACTGGTAGAGCTAGACTTAGAATGCAAGTTTGCATTGAATCCAAAACCTGTTCTGTTAACACTAAGCTGGCCCCTCCTGAAGCCCACATCTGACTGCACAGCGGTGCACATAAGCAGGGACACAACTAGTCAGGAAAAGGACCACCCAAAAGAAAAACAGGAGCTACCACCAATGCCCAGAGAGGTCAGCATTCACACATGACTAAGAAAACACTTGTAGTTGCTGGCTTATCAGGTAAAATACTCATAAAAATTAGCACTCAACAGCTAATTATCTTAAAGAAAGGATAACCAAGTTTTAAGACAAAATATAGGACAGTGACAATAATTAATACCTTGCATATTGTTATCCTCAAAGCTGTTATTCCCAGTGCATGAGAGAGGCATGAAAAATTTTCTGAACCATATTAGCACAGAGCTTTCTTTTCAATGAACTAACTTAACTGTCTTGTATGTTTTCTCCTTTTCCCTTCCTCCCTTTCTCTTTTCTCCCATCCTAGCTGCTCTTTCCTTTTGAACACTTCCTCCCCATTTCACAGTATCTATTGTACATTTTGGATCTTTCAGCTTCTGATACCAGGGAGATAATATGATGTTTACATAGAAACATGGAAGATACAAAAACAATTCTAGATATAAGAGCAACTACTTCCATCAGTAGCAATACAAGATTATACATTTTAACTAGGCTTTTCCAGACTTTTTTGGGATACTTTGAGTAGTTAACTATTGTGTCTAGCCCTGCTATAAATGCCTCTCATGTAACAGGCTCCTGGGAATACTGCAGGGCACCTCGTTTCCCCTATATTGCACTGAAATAACCTGCCAGATGATGTCCCCCTTTGTGTCACATCTGTTTCCTGTCATGCTTCTTTTTGGATAGGGACAGAAATGTAAACACTGTTCCAGCTAATGCTAGTATCATACAGTTAGTGTAGCCAGTAAAGCATTCTTAGACACAAAGAACTGTGCTTTTAGCTCCATATAGTCATCTACGTTCTTTTGTCATGGTCCTACCAAAATTTCTTCTCTATACACAAAGCCAATGTAATCAAAAATCACATTCTTCATGCAGATTGACATATTGTTTATTTGGCATTTACTGTGAATAAAGTAAGTCACTTGGGAATGGCCACAAAGTTTACACACTAAGGTGAATCATAGGTAATTTCTATGTTCACATTCCATTGCTCTGCTTCCTGAGGGCTTTGACTTTGTCCCAAGAGCTCACATAAAAAGAGCCTGAGCGTCATGCCAACCTGTCACAGCACTTTTTATGTGTTGTCTCTTAAAATGCAAATAAAGACTGGTTCCATACAAGATGCTTTGTATGTTGTTTAAAATATTCCAAATCAAACTTTTAGAAATGAAAACAGAATATCTCCAATTAAAGTTATTCTGTAAGGTATGATGAATATGTTAGACTCTGCAGGAGAAAAATTAATGCATTTTATGATATAACAATAGAAGCAATCCAAAAGAATGAAGCACAAAAATATTTTTTAAAATTCATAAGGAATCAGTGAACTTTGGATAATCTAAAGTATCCAAGCAGGGCCGGCAAGATAGCTCAGCTGACTAAGCACCTGCCGAGGCAAGCTCAGGGACCAGGGTTTGAGCCCAGGCATCACATGCCACTCCAGCCCTGCCCCCAGGGGGTGCACTGAACCAGCCACCAAGTCTGAGTGTCCTGGCGCACACCTGTAGTCCTCATGCTGATGAGGCTGGAGAAAACAGAAAGATCACTACAAATCTGAGCTGTGTAATGAGACCCTGTACCAAATACATAAACAAATTAAAAATCAAGTAGTCAAGCACACATGTAATTGGCATTCCCAAAGAAGAAAAATTGAAAAAATAAGCGTTGTACGTGTCCCAAATCTGATGAAAGCTAAAAACCCACAGATTTAATTCTTACCACAAAAAAAAAAAAATCTTGTAAAAACCAAACTAAGGTACATCATAATAAAATTGTCTAGGGGAAAAAAGAAACTTATGAAGTGCTGAACAGAAAATCTTAAACTTAGCTGGCATAAAGGACTATTTCTTCCTGAGTCTGCATTATTTTAACATGATAATTTTATTTAACATGACAAGTTCTATATCACATTTCCTTCATCCATTCATCTTGAATGTGTTGTACATCCAGACTCTTTCTGCCACTTCGCTGCTGTAAATTCTATAAAGCACATTTTATATGATGGTTTGGATTAGCATCTCCCAAAGGCCCACAAAACAAAGGCCTGGTCACTGGTCCGTGGCACTACGGGAGAGATGAGACCTTTAGAAGTAGAGCTTAATAGGAAAAGCAAGAGTACTAGGCGTGTCCCCTCGACGAAAATATTGGGACCCCAAGTCTTTCAGCTCTCTGTTTGCTTTCTGACTGCTGGAGGTAGGCGCTTGCTTCCACTACAACGCTCTGCCTTGCCACACACGAAAAAACAGGCCAGCTGAGAACAGACTGAAACATACAAAAGTGTGAAGCCAAAAAGGCCTTTTGGGGTCGGCCAAATAGCTCAGTGGATTAAAGTGCCTGTAAGCAGGCGCAGGGGCCAGGGGTTCGATCCCTGGGCCTGTCGTGCCGGCCCTGCCCCCAGGACATGCTGAGATGGCAATTGAGACAGGGCGCCTGTAATCTCAGCTCTTGGGAGACTGTAAACAGGCAGATCACTACGAGTCTGATCTAGTAGTGAGACCCTGAACACCCTGTAGGCCCTTCCCTAAAAAAAAAAAAAAAAAAAAAAAAAAAGGCCTTTGTCTTTATAAGATGTCAATCTCTGGTATTTCGTTAAAATGATACAAAGCTGACTGGCCTCCTTTATGTTCCTCCTTATGTCACCACATCAGATTTCTTTTTGGAAACAATGTGAGCCTGAAGCCAGCAGAGTGAGATCTTTAAGGTCTGAAATGAACCTTACAAATGTCTTTGGAAATTGAAGGGGAATAAAAGTCCTGCTCCGATGTACAAAGGCTAAAATAATTCATTGCCAATACACTAATATTATTAAAAAATACCAAAGAAAGCAAAAGAAAAATGATTATCATCTGGAAATGTGAATTGTTCCACAAAAGAATGCAGGGTCTAGGAAATAGTAACTACATAATTAAATATATAATTTTTACTTTAAAAATCTATTTAAGATATAGTTGAGTATTGAAACAAAATGATAATGTACTGTGGGATTTTAAAATCTGCAGAAATAAAATACATGACAGCAATTACACAAAAACTGAGTAGGAGGAAATAAAAGCACACTTTTGTAGTATACTTTTGCTATGCATTAAATGGTATAGCATTACTTGATTATGGATTATGCTAACATAAATATCTGTACTGGCTGTCAACTCTAAAGGAGTCACATTCAAAAAAGATCTGTGGCTAAAAATCAAATAAAATGGAATCTTAAAATATTATTTAATTAATTGAAAAGAAGACAGACGAAAGGCCTCAAAGATAAAGAAGAAAAATTAAAAGCAAATAGTAGAATGGTAGATGTAAACACAACCCTAACGGTAACTTTAAATGCAACTGGTCTAAATACCTCAGCTGAAAAGCAGACTATCAGACTGTATTCTAAAAGCAAGTCCTACAAGAAACTAAGTGTAAATAAATCACCTATATAAGTTAAAAGCTGAGCTATACAAAGTAGATTCTAAAGCAAACAGTATTTTCAGGAGGAAAATTTAATACAAAACTATCATAGAATAGCTTCATCTTGGTGTAGATATATCTATAACGTCAATATATAACAAGGTACTTTTTCAAATCAATAGGAGAAAATGAATCAATCAAGAATTCATATTCAGGGCTGGGAAGACAGCGCAGTGGAATAAGCGCTTTCCTGGCAAGTGCAAGGTCCTGAGTTCAATCCCCAGTACTGAAAAAAAAAAAAAACAAGAATTCATATTCAGATAACTATCCTTTTTAATCCCTACAATGTGTTGAGTTATGCAATCCATATCATCTCTGTTTTTCAGAACTCTGCAAAGTATTTTCAAATCAGGCCACAGCCAGGATTGACTGGAATTGTGTCAAGCACCCTTACTGCCCCATGCCTAATATCAATGGCAAGGAAAGTTAGGACCCATCTATCATCGTTTTAACCCTCCTTTATTTAAATGTAAACATTGTCTTGCACTTCTTTCTAGAGGGAATTTCAAAAAGATCAAGGACTTAAGTGTAAAAATTCAAACAATGACAATACAAAAAATATTTTTGTAAACCCAGAAGTAAGACATTTTACCTACAGTACAAAATAAAACAAGAAAAAAAAAACAGTGTATCAGAAATCATGATAATAATGAGACCCTACACACAAAAAAAACCTCAAAGAAATCATGATAGGTATAAAGACAAATCACAAAACCATAGATATCATTTGTATTCATATGACCAAAGATGGGATACTGTTACTAATTTGTGATGCTCTCTTTCAAACTAATAAGAAAATTACTACCAATCTTCTAGAACATACATCTAGAAAGCATTTAAACATAAGTTCACGTAAAAGGAAGTACAAATGACTGTCACACATACATAAACTAAATATGTTTACTACAAACTCCAAAGGAACTGCAAAAACTACTCATCTTAAAGTAAAGTCATATTAAGCAACACCGTAATATAGTTTTCTATGTATAAATTTTGCAAAAATCAGTTAGTTTGGTAGCTTCGTTTGATAACAAGAAACACAGACCATCATATGTGAGTTGTCTGACACAATTTTACTGGTATGGTACCTCTTTAGGTAGAGAAAGATGATGGACAGATGATACTTATGCATATTGCAAATGAACATATTACTTATGCTAAGCATGTTACTTCTAAGAGTTGATCTTACAGAAAAATTATGCATAGATAAATGTACTCAATGAATGCAGAAGCTATTCACTGAAGCACTGTTTCTTTTTTTTTTGCCAGAATCGGGGATTGAACTCAGGTCCTTGCGCTTGCCAGGAAAGTGCTAATTCCACTGAGCTATCTCCCCGGCCCTGAAGCACTGTTTCAAAATGATAAGACTAAAACAATTTTATAAAAGCACAAAACTAAATAAATTTGACTTTTTACACAAATGAATACCAAGAGACGTAAAAATTCTTTATGACATAATAAGGGACAATGTCTAAGACACAGCTATTTGAAGAGTCAGACTCAGAACAATGTTACTGTTTGTGTGAAAATAGTATACAAAAAGATATGAATGAAACTGGCAAATGTAAGCGTGTGTATAACCATGCATACAGGACAACATTCAGAGTTACATTGCTTTTAATGCATGTATGAAAATTGCAAGTAC
Organism: Octodon degus; assembly: GCF_000260255.1. Classification (NCBI taxonomy): domain Eukaryota; kingdom Metazoa; phylum Chordata; class Mammalia; order Rodentia; family Octodontidae; genus Octodon; species Octodon degus. The sequence goes on along the minus strand of NW_004524745.1, from coordinate 5,036,665 downwards.
ATGCGTGGGAGCCATAAACGTCAAGTTCAGAGAACAACTACCTTTAGGAATGAATAGCAATAGCAAGAACAGAGAACGACACACAAAAGGCTTCAGCTGTGCTTATAATCCTTTCACAGGTTTTCTCTTCATGTAAGTTCAAACTTAGGAAATACTACTGGTACTAGAACAAAAAGAAAATACATCTTTTCACTAACTTTTATATTTGTTCTTTCTCACAACACATATACAAACATATTTTATCCTTCTATTGTCAAATAAATACAAGTGCTATGCACTGAATGTTTCCATTCCCCCCTCCATTTTATGTTGAAGCACTAATTCTCTCTCTCTCTCTCTCTCTCTCTCTCTCTCTCTCTCTCTCTCTCTCTCTCTCTCTGGTGATTGAACTTGGGAACTTGAGTTTGCCAGGCAGGCACTTAAGCTGCTGAGTTGCATCCCCAGCCTGAAGCTCTAATTTTCAATGTGCTTGGATTTAGAGGTAGGGCTTTAAGGATTTAATTAGATCCTGAGGGTGGTGTCTTCATGACAGGATCAGTACCCTCTAGGAACACCAGAGAGATGATCTTGCTCTCCACCATATGAAGATGTGGCAAAAATACAGCCAGCCACAGGCCAGGACGTGAGCAGCAGGCGTGTGTGGAGCTGGTCAGCAGTGCCTGGCAGAACTCCCAGCCTGCAGCATGGGAAGAAATCAACGTGGGTTGTTTGCTTTGGACACTGTTAGCACAGCCTGATCAGAATAAGACCGACTCTTAGCCTCACTTTGTAACTGAAAACTCATGACTCATGAAAGCTGTTACTCCAACTCCTTTGCAAAAGGAGACAAAAATGCCTAAGGCTGCTAATTACATAACTACACCTTGTTTCTCAGGTGCCTTTGGTAGGTCAGACTTCCACTGAGACACCAAGTGGTAGACAGTTTTCTCTGAAGATGGAGAACTATTTGCTCAGAGTTCAGTATGTTAGTTAATAAAAGGCACAACTGATCACCTGCACAAATATTCAAGGGCATTTGTATATACCAACTCCTCTTTCAATCACTGTAGTGGGGCATAAAAAACCCCACAGCTTTGTGTGACCCTATTGGCTCAAAGTCAGGACAAAAATGTCCCCATCCCATATTGACTACGCACTGACCTACTACATTTTAAACTGTTACACTATGGTTCTTTTTTTTTTTAATAAATTATTTGTAAAGAAAAATATCATAAGACAGTATCTGAATTTTTAAAATTTATTTCACTACAAATAAATAGTTGCTCTATAAATATTAAGTAGATTTGAGATACTCAATATAACGAGTTTAAATACTGTGCCAAGCCCCAAGCAGAATACAGGTATAAGTGTAACAATATGAATTCAAGTGTCTTGGCCTGACATTATCAAGATAATTAAGAAACTGTTGTCCTCCATAAGAAATCCTTTAAAGAAAAGTAACCCATATAAAATTTCTGACTTTACAAAATCACAGGTATACATGAGAAAAGTAATACAACTCTTTGTATCCAAGAAGTTTGGGGGTTTAGAGGAAAAGTAATTATTATTTACTGAATTATATTTCAAAGAAACCATAAGTTAGGACATCCTGCTAATGGAAATAGCATTTACACAATAAACTAACATATCTGTTCAAAAGAAAAAAGAGTAGCCTATATTATCTAGGTAGAGAGTTATTATGGTTCTTCCGTGATTTTTTTCAAAGTAACAAAGTACGTATTATGCATCTTTCTAAATGATTTATCATCTCTTCAAATGCATTTTTAAAACAGCTATTCTGTAAATAATATTTGAACCTTTAAAACACCTAGGAGCACACAAGAAAAGACTTGGAAATTTAGGAGCATTGATATTTTTAGAAGGTATTAGCTATGAATTAGGAGTCTATATTACAAATGTTGATGTAAAATAGTTAGAAATCAGAACAAAATGGGGAAAAATCACTAGATTGAAGAATTACAGGCATGGAGAATTTACAGGTTTGAGTCTACACACCTGTCGCTGACCTTTGGGGAGCGAAAAGCCAAATACAATATAAGGCTGAGCAGTATGAGTCTCTGGACCTGAAGTCTGTAGGAGTTTTCTGTAAAAGACCACATAGTAAATATCGTAGGCTTTGTAGGCCAAATGGTTTCTCTTACAAATGCTTGACTCTGTCATGGCAGTTTGGAAAAAAACCATTGAAAAACATAGATGTATTTCAATCCCCAGTTCCACCAAAAAAAAAAAATAAATAGATGTATGTGTTCTAATAAGATTTATTAAAACAGACAGGTGGACAAAAGTTAGTGCACAGGCCATGGTTCTCTAAACCTCGACTGCAGTTTCCCATACCTTTTCTTGGTGATAGACATAGGATAGGGCTCGTACCAAACTGTAGACTCCCATGTTGTTTGCTATCCATTCTTCCTCTCTCCAATTTTCCACAGATCCCTCTTCCTTTTTTGTTTTTCCTTCCCCGTATCCAAAGTCTGGGCTTCTCAAGTAGCACTTTCTCAGAACCCAGGAGGTTCTATGGGGAAAATGTACAAGTTAATGAGTAACGCAAACATTGTTATTAGAATCATTATATATTTTACAATTTTTATTTGTATTAGTATCTGTTTGCCGTACCCTGTGATCATGCTTATGGCAGGGAATTGGTACATGCACATAACACATCTTAGTTCTTTCTTTTTCACGCCCTTGCCCTCCTCCCCTTCCATCTCTTGGTCGCCTTCTAGAAGCATATTACACTTGACAAGAAATGCTCAGGGTGAATAATCCAAAGATCATTGGCAGCAATAATGGGATTCAACACAACATCAACAGCTAGAAATCCTCAAACACCCCAGAGGATAAGAACCCAAAGGCAACCTCCAATAGCCACTTTTCTTAATACACTTTTATACATAAATTATAAAGTCAATTACAAAATAACAGCCAGTAGATGTGGATTACTTGCAATTCCCAGCTAATGTTTTTCCTAGGAAGAGTTATCACCCAAAAAATAATTTAAAAGAAAGTGCATCTTATATCTTTTGTGGATAAGAACAAGAAAACATTTTTCTGGGGGCTGGTCATATAGCTCAGTGGACTAAAGTGCCTGCTTAGGCAGAATGCAGTGGCCGGGATCCAATCCCTGGTGTGCCATGCTGGTCTCATCTCTGGGTTGTGCTGAGATGGTGATTGAGACTGGGTGTGGTGGCATGCGCCTGTAATCCCAGTGCTTAGGAGACTGAAAACAGGAGAATTACTACACATTGTATCTACATACTGAGACCCTGTAGATCCTATACTAAATGCATAAAAATAAAAAAAAAGAAAACATTTTGCTAGAATTTAGAATTGAATTACTTATCAAGAACTTCTATTTCCTGGACAAGAGTTATAGAACAAGTGAGAAGGTACATGGTGGATAGGAAAAGTGAAGAAAGGAATATTAGCTGATGGCCTCATATGATGACATACTAGTGACTTTTGTAAGTGACCTTGCCAGTCAGGAGTCCCCGGAAAACAAACTATGCACTCTAATTGGGTAACGTGAGTAGAGTTTAATAAGTATGTGATCTACAGTACTTATCAAGAGGGAAATCAACAATAATTACATTATCTTCCATCGAAACTGTGCCACTTTTGAAGGTAAAAAGAAATCTTATTAATAAGTTCTTACAGGTCAATGTATCTTTTCCAGCCAAACTACAACTTTTAAAATAGTGCAATACCTCTAGATAGCAATAATGAGGAACTTTCATCACTTCTAAGCCTAAAAGAACAAAGGCAGGGAATAGTTACCAGAACCTGATGTATGGCAAGATGAAAATATCAATTAATGGAATCTGTGACCCTTAATAGAAAATAGCATTCAATCTGTCATAAGCCAATAGGAAGGAGGGTGAATTAAAAATCTCAACTTCTGTTCTCTCTTACTTCTTGCCTTATCTCTTTCTCACTGGCAGAAACTAAGCAAAAGCTGACAGTCAAGACATCCTGTTAATGCAGTCCTTCTAGGTCAGTTTTCCAGGGTACAAGGTAGAGTGGGGAAAAGCAGAGAGATTAAAATGGAAAACTGACAACATCCATTATACAACTATCATTGCAAAATATTAAAAATTATAACTATATTTCACCTCTGGTCATTTCTGTAACTTTTCTTTGGAGCATTCTGAGTAAGTGAAACTTCTGCATACTGTTTTTAAAGCTTTATTTATTTATTTATTTATTTATTTCATACAGTCTCACTACACAGCGAGGACCCATAGTGACCCTCCTGTCTCAGGCTCCTCAGTGCTGGAGGATATGCCAGCATGCCAGGTTTCAGTGGCTGGCACAGTGCTGGACTGGCATGGCATGAGGTACCAGGAATCAAACCTGGGTCCTTGCACTTGCAGGCAGGTGTTTAGACTGCCAAGCTATCTCTCCAGCCTCCTACATTCTCCTTGATAAGCATTCTTTTAATTTACATACTAATACATTGTACAAAAACAGTAAACAAGATCTTCTTTTATTCCCTACTGGCTGAGGGAAATACTATTCTTTTACAGAAGAATGAGTACAAGTACTGGGGTTACATGTATATAATAAGATTCTTTCTCTCTCTAATGCAATATATTGCCAAATTTCTCAGCCACAGATTGATTATTCAGATACAGACATGGAATAAAATAAAATAATAAAATACAATGAAAGGTATGTTTTTCACATTTGTCATAGAAAACTCCCTCATTTCACTTTCTAGTCCACCAATATCCCAAAAGATCTAGGAGGAAATATGAAATTTATTCCATTAAGTCAATAGCTTGGGTCATTAGAAAAGCTGTTTGAGTATCAATGTATAATGCACAGCATTCATGAGATGCACACCTGCTACAGTCACCACAAACTATACGCAGATGACTGCCTGTTGTAGAGCTACTATGCTAAAGTATGAGAAACCAACGTAAAATATCAAAAAAGAAATAGCGTTTACTTCTGCAAAGAGCTACTTTTCCTTTCTGCATGTACATATGAAAACCACGAGGTATTGTGTGTGTACATATATCTCTTATATGGCATCCTGAAGGGTCTAGACAATGCAGTTTACTTCCAGGCCCCAATGGAGGAAGATGTTTCTTCTAGGGAAAATCCACTGTTACACCTCCTAAAAAACACTGTCAAGTTGGTGTCATTGGTTTTTCTCACTGCATAGGGGATCTCCCCACCACCACCCCTGATAACCTGTCGGCTATCCTTTCTACTTTACAGTGTATTATTCTATGATTCAACAAGGTACAAAAAATACATTTTTCTTGGAAATTTAGATCTATCTCTTCAAATTCAAATCAATTTTTGCATGAAAAGTAGGCTACTTTAAATATTCAGAACAATTTAGAGAAGTGGAAGAAAAAAGAAAATTTTAAGTGAGGAAGGAAAAGAATAGGGAGATAAAAGAAAAAAATGGAATAGTAATGAAAATAAGAAAATTATTGAGTGGATTTTTCTAGTGAGAGCAGAAGAAAAGAGAATTGCATCATGAGTATTTCTGGTCCATCTGATGTGCGACAGTATTGCCTAAGCTTCCTGAGTAATCAGAGTGATACAAGTGATCTCACTTCCATTTCCTACCTTGTGGAAGCTACACCATCCTTAATTTAACCCAGGGTTTTCCAAGCTATGCATGCAGGTACTGTTCACGCCTTCAGTATTTGAACACATAACAAGAATGTAAAGCAGGAAACTTCACCTTATCAGGAATGTACACAAAAATACCCTGTCCTAGGTGTTAGGCACAAGGAAGTATAAGTGAATTAATTTCAAGAAGACATCAACAAAGAACTTGAGAAAGAACTCTTTACAAAGAGGTCTTTTCAGTATCATTTCAAACTACTTACTTCCAGACAGTGATCTTCAGAAAAGGTTACTATGTTTCCACATGCTTCAATCAAATTGAAGATTTATTTAGTATCTACTACAGGTAGCACCGAAGATGGGCCCTGTTATTATAATGATGAACACAAGCCTAAGAAATGTGGGCTTCCCCTAATGAATTTAAATAGTGTAGAGCCTTTGTTGTGATTGTTGAAAAGTGCACAATTCATTTTTTAGCTCAATTTTCTTACTTCACCAGTTCTTTATAACACTTTTCATGCTATTCCCTGCACTTCACACTTAAATATACATTGATACTATTTTTGTCTTCACTTGATCGATGTTTTTTAAGCTTTTGGCACTAATGTATTTAAATGCTTGCTTTTGGAAAAAAAGTAAGTCAGTACTGAACAAAACAATTATTGCATTTACTGCTTTTAAAAAAACTCACAATCTACCAAAACTATAAGATCAGAAAACATTATTAAAATATAATGTAGGATAGGGATGTCCTAAAGGGAAACCAAAGCCAAATATACCTTCAAGGATAATGGGGTCACATTTAGGTAAGAGGCTACCCTTGGGGAAAATGTCACAGGAGAAAAGCACTGCATGGTGTGAGCAGCACCTGCGGGTGTGAGGTTGAGAAGACGAAAGCTCAGGACACATTAGAGCATAGTACTTTTGAGTACCATTTGACGGCAGCCTAGGAAAATGAAGGAGATAAAGATGGAAAATGCAGCTTGAAGTCAGCAGGAAAAAACAATGCCTGAAAATCTTAAAGCAATTATGAGTTTACCAAAGTTTTTTGAGCACAAAAGCAATACTATTGACTTGACCTAAGAAGTCATATAATGACAGAGAAGGAACAAATGTTTTACAATGTGTTCAAAAGGCAAAGAAGTGCCTTCCAGCATCCAAGAGTAAGGCACCTACCTGCCTCACTTCTACAGACTCATACATATCACAAACCCAGTGTGTTAAAGGAGAAACAAAGGCAGGGGCAGCCTAGTTATACTTTCAGAAGGACACCGTCAAACCTCAGAGTAGACTGCTCTCTAGAGTCCCTTTTGCTGCCAGTAATCAAGAGCTGTAGCTGCCTCAAGGTTCTAGTGGGGAGGAAAGCTCTCTGGCCCCAAGTCAGACAACTACAAGGGAAGATGAATGAAGTGGTGGTGACAGAGCATCATGTGCCCTTTCCTTTGTTTCCTAGAAATATCCCAGTCAGAGGAGGAAAAAAATTACAAAAAACAAAAATTGTTCTTATTCCTATCTGCCTAATCCAATGTCCAGCTGCAGAGGAAAATGTCATATATGAATCAGGTTTTGGCATCTACCCACCAAAACTCTGAGAAGAATTGTTGATGGGGGATAAGGACAGAATGCTGCATTTAAAAAAAAAAATACTACGATTACAAAAGTTGACCATTTGCAGGGTTCTAGAAAAGCCTATCTGTGAAGTCAGCAGTGAGTCAGAGGCTTTACAATCCCTCTTGCTGCAACCCCCCAGTCCTGACATCAGAAAACTGCGTCCATTGATACAACTGTTGGGGACCTTCTGAGAAAATGAAAGTCAACCTCAGACTCCATCCCACCAGAGCCTGACATTTCCCCGAGTTTTTTGCCATTCCTTGAACTTCTGCCACGCTCCCCGTTGCCTGCGACATTTGCAGGGACTCTCAAGTGGAGTGCCCAACCACAACGGCCCGGGCGATGACTCCTAGGAAGTTTCCACGAACGGGGCAATGCAGGCTCTGACAAGCCAAAGAGTGTGTGAGTGTGTGTGTGTGTGTGTGTGTGTGTGTGTGTAGGGGGGGGGGGGTGCTGTCCGCAGCGGGGGCGCGGGCTAACCTGTGACCAAGTGGCGCCAAGTGGGGCTCGTCCTAACAGCTGACTCAGAATTGGTCTTCCTAATTCTGAAGCCGTGGAGCTGCTCCACTGATAAGTCTGCTACACGCGCCCTCTTTCGGGCACTCTCCCTGAGTCAGTTGGCTGTGCTTACACTCCTTTTCTGTATTTACAAAGATTTTGAATGCAAACACAAAGTCCCATTGTCTCACCACTTCTCAGGTCCCTAAAACTGGTGCCGGGACTCAGGGATGACCAAAGCTGACCAGTCTGCTCCGCTCGCGGCTAAGCCTCCGAGACGCAGGAGCAGGGGAAGCGCATGCGCCTCCAGCGGCGCTGAGCGCTGGACAGCATCTTCAGAGCTGACTGCAGCAGGGACTCGCCAATGCCGGTAGTCGGCTGGCTTAGAGAGCCAGGCTGGGCGCTAAATTTTGTTGTTGTAAAAAGTCTTGATATTAGAAATGTGACTTCAGCCCTTACGGAGCACCACCCCTCCCCAGTCACCCACCGAGTTCATGCTTTTCCTGAAATTGATGAGATTTTTAAGAGACACATTAGACCTATTCCAATTTGCGTCAACTTCTTTGTCCCTAGCCCTAAGGTTTGGTCACCAATTTTATGCCTTCAAGTGAAATCGTGATCCAACCCTAAGGCTGCCGACCCTTCAAAGCATTTGTGTTTCCAGGAGGAAACTGGATAAAAGAAATGCTCAAAGGTTGTTCAGGATTCATAGACATTGGTTTTAAGTCCTTAGAATGTTTGATGGTTCCAGGAGTCTCCTCATCCCCAAGAAAAACATCAGTCATAGATACTCCCCATAGGAGAAAGTGTGGATATCCATTTCTTAAAGCACATTCAAGCGCATAGGTAGGATTGGGGCAAAATTAAAAAGAGGAAGGTGAGGGAAATTCTGTTGAAATTGCATAGAGTTGACTATTTTTATTTTCTTTGACATCATCAATTCAGAATTCTATAAAGGAAGAGCATGACATCAAAGAAAATCATTGGACTAGAAGAAAAGAGCCCGTAGGCGTTTAGGTGTTATAAATGTGGAGCCAGAAAGCACTGGAGCATCAGGGAGAATCCAACTTCAGGCATCAGCATGGGTGAATATGGGATTCATGCGGACTAGGAATGAGAAGCTGAGGCTGGTGCCTGCACCCTGGCCCCCAGGGTGGCCCCTCAGCTCTAGGGGCCATTCAGTCTTGGTGGGGAGAGTTCTGTTTGGAACTGGGGTGGAACTGGGGTCCCAAGTACTTTTCTTGATACCTTACTATTTCTTCTTTCAGATTTTTTCAAGAAGTTCTTCCTCTTGCAATTGGTAGAGCTGGTGTTAACTTACAACTTCAGTAATTGCAACTTCAAGAAGATTCAAGGAGACTATAAGAACATTATTGATCATAACCTAATGGAATATATGAATAAGGTGAGAAAACATTTTTAAATAATATATCTTCACAGAAAGGGAACCCATCCCTATACACAAACTACAGTTTAACTTTCAAGGAAAGAAAAATAATATGGAAAAATTATTTCATCAAAAATGTTTACAAGTGATATCCAAATCTATTGGAACGTAAAATAACTATCCACAAATTGATGTATTATGCAGAAGCTGATGAGGTACAGGTGTTATTGTAGGATGTGGTGTCACACATCCAGAATATATACCTTCTGGTGAAGTCATGCTCTAAATGTACAAGAAAAAAGAATGGATAAGGATTCAGAAGAAAGTGAGATGAGCCCTAAGAAGTGAGGATAGCTAAGACTTCGGGGTCTTTGGGGATGCTGTTGTGGAAGACGGTGCACTTTGAGTTTTTAAATATATAGGAGTAGTTTTTTTCTGATAACCTGAACTTCCAGACAGAGGGTTTGTGGAAAGCATGGACATCTACAGGGCAGACGTGGCTATCCAGAGAACAGTGTTATCACTCCAGTGGTTGGGCTATGTCCAAGAACTCCTGCTTGTGCTTATGTGGAGGGAGCTGTCTCTGAGCCTCGGACCCCTGGATGTCTCATTTCAAACCCTAGTCAGAACCATCTGAAGACCTGCATTGTCTTGTCAATGACATGAGAAACAAGGTCCCAGGGGAAAACTGCTTTCAGAATATTTTAAAATCCTGGGAGCAACGGACTAGGGAAAGATTATTCCCCGTGGATTTAAAACCTTTTTCCTCGACCTATTTTGTTTCCTCTTTTCTAGACCAAACCTACCGAGTTCGACCATGTTGCGTGTCACAACTTAGTGAGTAAAGCGGCCAGCGGGGCTGGCTCTTGGGGAAGGGTGTGTTGAACCCCTGGCTTGCGCTGCGCCCAGCTTTGGACTTCGGTTCTACTTCTGTTCCAATTTAGAGACAGGAGGTCTGCGTCAGGCTGGGCGGGATTCCCAGGGAGGCTGTCCCTTCTTCCGTCGACCTCAGGCCATTGCTCCGGGGCCTGAAGGCAAATTGGAAACTGGGACCGGGAGCAGAGAGTCCAGGGCCCCCTCCGAGCGCCCGCGTCTGGCGCTGGCTCCTGGCCGCCGCCTGCGGAGCCCTTGCTCGCGGCGACGGTAGGGGTCCCTGCCAGCCGGCTGCGCCCCGGCCGCCTCGCCTCGCCCCTCCCTGCTGGGTGGTGCCCTTTCCTTTTGCGCGCTGCGACCTCTCCGCCGGCGCTGGAGCGCCTCTGTTGCGTCTCCCGCTCCTCCGCGCCTTCTGCTGGCGGCCGCTCTCACTCGGTTTTTACTGACCTTGTTACCCCACCCCACCCTTTTTCCGACGTTTCCTCCCATCTTCCAAAACGTCACCGCCTCTGGCAAGCAGTCAGATTGCCTCGCTACCATCGAGCGCCACACCTTCCACTCTGGCCTCTGCCCGTCACTCTCTGGGGAAGACTTTGCCTTGAGAACGAACGCTACCCTCGCTCTCAACTGCCCGGGCTACTTCACAATGCAGGTAGGCCGAGCACATGAGACACCTGGCTCCTAGTACCTGAGACTTACCTGGAATTAAACTGAGGTCTTAGTGCCAGAGGTCGTGCTATACTTTTTATTCAGGCTTGATCTTTTCAAGAACAAGAAGTCATGTAAAAGCTGCAGGTTATTAATTAATGTCATGTTAATACCTACACCCAGTTCAACCTATTTCTCAGCTTCTGGTTTAGTTTGGGCTGAATTAGGATTCTAAAACCTTAGGTCGCTGTTTCCAGGGGGGATCAGCGAACCTCTTACACCAGAATGTCCTAGCTGCTAACCCACATTGAGAAGATTGGTCAAGATGCCAATTGCCAGACACCTGATCCATACCTTCTAAGTAAATAAAATAAATTCTAGGTATAACTCCTTAACAGATTCTTGTCCTTTCTGAGGTTCAGCAGCACTGCTTGGTCTGATTATTTCATAATTATGTGATGCTTTCTTAAAATGTTACATTATACATGAAATCCCTACATTATGCCTTCTTAATTGCTTGAATAGGTGAAATTGTGTTCTTACAAATTTTTGTGCATGCACTTGCATGCATTGAACGAATAGACCACTTTAGAAAGGGAGATAGTACACAGGAGAGTTAAGAGTAGGAGCTCTAGAGACTGTCCTCTCGACTTTGCACCCCCAGACTTTGTATAACTTCTCTGGAGACTTTGGATAAATTACTTAGCCTTTGTGCGTCCTGGTAAAGTAAAAAGTTCAGCGTAAGATAGTTATGAGAATGGAAAGAGTAAAAGCACTTAAAACACTTCCTGGTACATAAGCAGGTACTCTATAAGTATCTCGATTGGCAAGTAAGGTAGAAAAAAAAAAACTTTACCTTCCTGATGGCAAGTTTAGAAAAGCAAAGATTAGATAGGGGCAGATAAATGTAACTGCTGCTTATTAGCCCAGCAGACTTTAGCAGTTTGCAATCTGAGTATCTATGCATTCAAGACAGTTACTTTATAGGACTTTTGGATTGAATCCATAGGGTTCAATCATGCTAGGATTGGACCTACATGGGCTGCACATGCATGAAAAACTGAAGACTAGCAGCCATATGAGGAACCTGATTGGCCCTATGCCTCTTTTTCATGGAGACCCTGGCAAATCTACCAGTGGTCACAGTACAATTTATTCATATAAGTAGAACACAGAAGGTAAGTTTGATCAAGTTCTTGGGCAGCAGATGAGAAAGAACGATTGTAGAGAAATGTACTGCCTCCCTCCTCTGCCCTTGGCACAAAGGGGAAACCGAGACCAATTACAATTGTGATGTATCAGGAGGCTTAGTTTATCACTGTGCAAGGATAACTCGGGAAGGAATTCACCAAATACTCTTCAGAAAAAGCTTTCTGGTATCACATATGAAATTGGGCACAAGGAAAAAGAGCCGGAACACTGCATTTTCAAATCACAGCTTAGGTTAACTGAGCAGGTAAAAACAGGTCCTGCTCTTTGGGAACATCCTGACAGGGAGATCACAAAGTTATAAATCCATTCATTCACTTAATCATGACATTAATATCCAGTGTTTATATATAAGACACTGTAATTGGTGCTAAGGGAAATACCCATGATGCAATAACAAGAACAGTAATGAAAGCCAAGTGAAATGACACATAATCTTAAGTCCTAGAAGAGTTTCAAAAGGAAAAGCTAAGCAATTAGCAGAGGCTTTGTGGAGGATGTGGTGTTTGGTCCTGAAGCAGAGTGTGTGGAGAGACAGGAGGGCATTCCTTAGAGAAAGTACATGCAAGCATAAAGTACGCAAGTGCTTTGAAGGCAGATTAAGAGACAGATTTGCATACAGATGACATATGCTGCCACTCAAAATTTGTTAAAGTCACTGAAAATTCATTTTTTAACTACTGATTCTCCTATTCAACAGATAAATAATACCCAGAAAATCCAGCAAAATGTCATCCGCAACTGCCTGGAGCAAACTTCACAAATACTAGGATGGTGGCGCTATTTCAACCGACTTGTGAAAAAACAATCTAAATTAGCATCATATTTTATAGCATGAAAATAAATCATATTTATTAAGTAGACAAAATGTTAACTCTGTGACAACCTGCCTGAAAAACCCTTACATTAAGCAATAATAATTTACAGAAAATAAGTTAAGACCTTTTGTAATGAAAGGATAACTATTTATAGTCTTTTAAAATGTCACAGGTAGGCATTTCTTCTATATGTAATGATTCCTCTTGTGTTCTCATACCTGAAAATTATAAAAGAAAATAAAATCAAAAGAGCATGCACAAAAATTGTAATCTGAAAGAAATTTCAGGCAAATTTTGTGAAAGTATTCTAAACCAAGGGTTTGACATACGCTAATGTTCTGCATGACACACGCAACCCAGTCCTGAAGAAGTGCCTTTGTTGCAGCTACAATCAGGTGCCTATGTATTTTTAAATTTTTGTATAATGTATTTTTAATTTATTTTATGAGCACTTTTGAAATGTACATGCTGCTTTGTAATAGACATATATATATATTTCTTAATAAAATAAATCTCAAACTACTTTCTTATGAATGGTCTTTTGAATTTAGTTATTAGTAGGCAGCTTTCACATAGCCTTTTATAAGGAATGCCACTTCTTTTCAGTCTCTACCATCACTCATGCTAAGAACTTCTGACCACACCCCCCAATGCATTAAGCCTACTGGTCTTACCCATGGGGGAAAATACACTATTTAGAGATTGGTAGCTGAAAATATTTAGAGACTGATGATTGGATTGCATCATTTTTTAATTGATTGCTAGTCCTTCTCTCCTTCTTCTGTTGAAATTTCCTCATACTTAGAAGAAACAAAAATATAGCAAAGATAAACAAGGGATGTTAAATTATGCTTGAAAACTGTTACAAGCAAGCACCTTAACACACTCTTCAACTAAGAAATTTCTGTCAATGATGGGAGAGACAATGCTAGCCATAGAGCTCAGGCCAAAGCAGAGCATGTGGGACTACAGTGACCATTGCCCTGAGTGTTAATGATAAGCTACAGTAGAAGAGGAAAAGTCTAATGCACCTAACTCTTTTTAGCTGCCAACAGGTAAGAGGCTTATTTTATGTATCCAGCAAGCAGTTAGTAAGTACAAACTATAGAGAAAGGCTTCAACTGAATAATCAGGTTACAAAAAATAAATAGCACAAAGCCCTTATGCAGAAAGACCAACAGTGAGGCAAGATAGGCTGTTTTCATTGTTTCAAAAAAAATCGGGGTATGTTCACTTTCCAAAAGTCTTCCACTAAAGTCATGGCTTATGGCTTTACATCTCATCATGAGAAAAACATTTCTGGGCTCAGAATAGGCCAATATTCTTCATTTTTTGTGCAAAAAGTAGGAAGAAGAATGATACTCTACATCTTTAACTCTAATAGGGATTCAATGGCTACAGCTGTTAATAAACTGTCAAGAAAATCATTACAATTTTTCTCAAATCTCTGATTCTGATTCCCTAAAGAGCAAAAAAGCTTGAAGGTTTGGGGAGAAAAATCAAAGTCACCTTGTTCAGTAGTTTCTTTATGTCTTGTTTTATGTTTAAAATTCTGAATAATTCACTCATTTTTATGTATTCTTAGGTATTTCAAAATAGAAATAATTTAATTTTTCTACCAAATAAAATTAATGTACACGAGGATGCACCATATCAATATAGTTAGGACATTCACAAATACAGAAATTATCAGTTATAGATTTCTATTTTTACAAATGTACCAAGGTTATATGTTCAGTTTCATCAACATTTCATGTCAATGAAAAGAAAGTTGCAAAATTTGGAATAACTAAAAGTTGAATATATACCTATTGGGACTGCCTTATGAATTATGTTATTTATACAACCTGTATCTTTACTTGGTTTTCCTTCCCTCAAAGGCCAGGAACTGTGTTATAGTCTCATACTATCATATTTATTTTATCTATTTGTATCCCAAAATTTTGCTTTCTAATTTTTATACTATTTTTATTTACAAGAATTCCTCATTTAATGACCTATTTAATGAATCTTGGGACTTAAAGCCATGGTACACTGTTTGGACTTATGATCTGCTGTTTGAACTTACAACCCAGCTGTTTTTTTGTACAGTTCTGTGCATCTTTTTTTTTAAAATTTATGTACCTGTTACAGAATCTCACTGCACTGGATTGAACCCAGGTCCCCGAACTTGTCTAACCAGGCGCTTAATCTGCTGAGCTATTTCACCGGACCTGCAGTTGTTGATAGAGCCTCAGTGTATTATTTCTGGTAAGGCACACCTTGTCTATACAAAAGTGGAAGCTTTGCTGATGGTACTGTAATGTACAGTACTATAGTTTTAGGTTGTTATACATTACAGTATTCATGTGAGAATTATGCAAACAAAAGCAAAGTTGTCAAGTTGGAGTTTCCTTGGGCCATTTCTTTGTTCTGAATATTGCAACGTACACACTATATATAAGTCTTCATTTAGCAACCAACTCACTTAACCCATTTGTGGGAGTGCAACTCAGTCAATAAGGAATATCTGTAATTTCTTAAATATCATTACTGAGGGGCTGGGGAGATAGCTCAGTAGAATAAGCACTTGCCTGGAAAGCACAAGGTTCTGAGTTCAATACCCAGTACTGCAAAAATAAATAAATAAATAAATAAATAAATAAATACTGAGATAATTGTATTTTAGGCACTTTCACTAACCATGTCGTACAAATAAACATAGCATTCATCAAAAGATGAATATCTTCAAAATGTGTGCTATTTTTTTAATGTCTGATAGTGCAGAGGAGCTACCTTACAGTTTTTGGATATTTCAGTATCCGAAAAATATATGTTTTGCCTGTTTTGATACAGAAGGGAGTGATTTAGAGCACAGCCTTATGGATCAGTGTGGGGCTGGTAGGTTAACTCAGTTGTTTAAAGAGTCTTCTTGAGCAAAAGCAGTCAGGGCCAAGGGACCGAGGTTCAATCCCCAGCACATGTCACACCAGACCCACCCTTAAGGCAGCCTGAGCCAGCCCCCATCCCCCCAAAAAATCCTATGAGATCAGTGGGTCACATACGATGCAGGCAGAACAGCTGTACTAGTTTAATCAGTGCTGTCATTCCCTAACTGGTACTGAGGATGATGGCACTGACTTCTGATGATCCTGTCTCATGAAAAGAAGACTTGTGCCACAAAGGGAGGGCTGACAACCACTCTGTTCATTAAAGGAACACACTGTCTTAAATACAAAATGAGAACAAAGATGTTCTATGTTCTCATTTTGTATTTACACAAACACAAGGCATTCTATGAGAAAGAAGCTCAAGGAAAGTACACGTTCCACTTGAGCTGATGACATCGGGAACAGCTGAGTTTACAGTATTGGGGACAGCTTGGGAAACAGCACAGAAAATGTCTCTTACATCCTGCAGCTGCAAAGCTATAGCCTCGCTCCCCCAGTGCTCCATTTGCGGAATCTCCTTCCAGGAGATCCCAGATCGCATTACAGCTTAGAAGCAACACGCCTCATACACACACTTTCAGTGCTTACTCCCACAAGTGCACTCTTTCTTGGGTTCATGTCTAAGTGTTATTTGCTTCCAACAGTCCCTCAAGTGATAATAAAATGACTCATATAAAGTTAAATAAATTCTCAAATAGAAACCCTTCAGAAGTGATGCTACCTTTGAAACTTTCTGATACACAGAAACGTCTCACATGAGTGCACATGTCTTCTCAGGGGTTATGGATGTACCTCTAAACCACAGGAAACAGTTGAAGAATTAGTTATCACTGTCATTCTTGGCTCTGTGATTGTTTTAGGTGTTTAACTTTTGCCTTACACTCCTGGCTAGTAAGCTCCTTCACTGTGTACTTTGGATGTCATTCTGGCCTCCAAGGTGTTTACTGCAGAGGTGAACACAGCAGTGGCTGCATCACTGCTATTGTCACTATCAAGGGTACTTGGCATTTCCAATGACTTCTACAGACGCAAGCAGGTCCATGGTTCTGTGATATCTGCAAGGTAGTGTTTCAGTTTCATAGGTCCCTTGCAATGACCTGCAGAAACTCCTTGATTTGTCAGCCAAAATTGCACACTCCAAAGACAGCTCCCAGAAGTGTCAACTGTGAGCTCAGTGTGAACCTGAAATAGTCATGGAAGCTGCTAAGATGCCAGAAAAGGGCCTGCGAAGAAAAACAAGCATAGATGCTTTATTCACTTGCTTAAAATCATGTCTGGATTGCATCTGTTTTTCCATCATGATTATTGGCGAACACTTTCTAGATCATTGCCATAACACGAAATGTCCTGGATTTTCCAAATAATTTTCATGCCTGCCCTTTCTTGTGAGCGGTTAACATCCACTAAACCCTGCTGATGCGAGGACTTGGGTAGATGGCTGCTATGTTTTATTTTAAAGGCTGTTAGACCGCAAGTGTTTATAAGAAAAATAAATCACTTTCATTGAGCTCTTTTGCTAATATAATGCCTAATACAGATATTTCTTGTTTAACAACCTACTTAGTTAATGACTATCCAGACTTTTACCCAAGATGTGCTGTTTGGATTTATGACTGACTACTTGGATTTAGGACTCTTTTTAGACATCTTGCCCATAGTGTCTTATTGTATGTTTTCTTTTGTGTATGTGTGCAGTATACCTTTTATATAGTACTGCAATTTTTGCTGACTGCACTGCATAATGTTGGAGTTATATGTTCTGACATATATTATAGTACTGCATGTAAGAGTTTTGCAAATAAAAGCAAAACCATAAAGTTGGAGCTTTGCCATTTCTTTGCTCTGAATATTGTAAAGTATATACTATATACAATTCCTCATTTGGCAACTATGTCATTTAACAATCTAGTCACAGGAATGGAACTCAGCCATTAAAGGAGGTGAATCTGTAATTCCTTAAAAATCTTTACTGGAATAACTTATTGAGAATTGTATACTTTACCATTATAATGTCCTATTCTATGTTCTGGGTTCCTTTGTTTTGGATATCTCTTGTATTCAGCTATCAGTTTTGACATTCAATATTTCAGAATACCAATTATTAAAGGACTGATTTTTATATTATTTATTTATCCACAAGGATAAGAATACATAAAGATAAGATGAGGATAATAAGGGCCAGCCCGATAGCTCAGCAGATTAAAGCACCTGCTTAGGCAGATGCAAGGACCAGGGTTTGATCCCAGTCCCACCACTGGGGTACACTGAGATGGCAAATGAGACTGGGCATGGTGGTGCACACTTGTAATCCCAGTGCTTGAGAGGCTGAAAACAGGAGAATCACTACAAGTCCGATCTGTGTAGTGAGACCCTGTGGACCATGTACTAAGCACATTTTTAAAAAGATGAGGCTAATAATAGTCAATTATTTTACTTCAATATCAGGTTGTATACCTGTAAAATAATGATGATGCTTCTTACATAATAACATTATTATAAGAATTGAAGTACAGGGCTGGAGAGATAGTTCAGTGGTCTAAGTTCCTGCCCGGCAAGCACAAGGATCCAGGTTCGATGCCTGGTACCACATGTTGTGCCAGCCCCAGAACCCCAGGCACACCATGCAGGCCATCAAAACCAGGCATGGTGGCACACATCTGTAATCCCAGTGCTGGAGAGGCTGAAACAGAAGGATCACTATGAGTCCAAGCTGCATAGCAATGCCCTGTACCAAATGCATAAAAAGATTAAAAATTTTAAAACCTGAAGTACTAGATAATATAATACCTCTTGAAAATGGAAAGGAAAATATCTTAAATTCAGCTATTTGCTTCATCCTAAAGATGAGAGGGCTGTTATAGAGCCTAGCAAGTTTTTTCTTGCTTTTTAATTTTCTGTATAGGACTGCCTTCTAGTGAGAGAAAAGAGATAGAAATTTTAACCACATAGTGGCCCACAGATTGACAATTATGAACTTTACCAAACTGGTAGAGTTCGTAGGACAGGGTATAGAAGGACACAGGTACATGACGAAAGAAATCTTTGAGGGCATCCCTGAGTTCTTATCAGCATATGTGAAAAAGTATCCAGGAAAGTGGAAGACACATCTGAATAATTAGAGGAATGAGTGCCCACTCCTCACCCAAGCACAGGAAGGTTACTTATTTTCACCAGTCAGACTGGAAAACTCACACCATTCATTAGGCATTTTATTTTATCTATTTATTTATTTATTTATTTTTGTCTTTTTGAGACAGGGTCTCACTAAGAAATTCAAGGCTGGCCTTGAGCTCAGTTTGTAGCCCAGGCTGATCTCGAACTCACAATGATCTTCCTGCCTCAGCCTCCAGAGTGCTGTCATTGAACATTTAATACAGGTCTCAGAAGAGATTTACCTCAGTAATAGAGGATAAATAGCCCCAAAGTAATTGCCACAGTAAGCCCACCTAATAAATCTTATTAGAAAAAACTTCAAAGCATCAGTTTTCAAGTACCTTAGCTACAACAAACTCAGGAATATTGATTTATAAAAATTATACAGGGTTCAATAAGAAAAAATCATAGTGTTTTGTTTATAGTGAAAGATGATCAAACATGAAGAAAGTTGGAAAATATAGCCCAGGCTGGGGGGGGAAATGTGGAATTCATTCAAAACAACATAGAGAGTAGAATTTGCTCAGTTCAAACATTTAGATACACAAAAGATATAAAGTCCAAACCCAAATTCTCAATATGAAAACTGTAATGTATGAAATGAAGTATATAACAGATGATTATCAATGGGGAATAAAATCTTTAAATTATTAGTACAGTGGAAGTCGTTCTGAAGCAACTCTCTAAAATAAAACACAGAGGGAAAAGAATTTTAAAATAGAAAGAGCATTAGTGGGCTCTGAAGCACTCCCAGTATCTATGTGTGCGAGGGACCTGCATAGAAAAAAAGTATTTTAAAATGGTTGTAAGTTTTCCAGTTTGATAAAATCTCTAAACTACAGTTCGAAGAAACTCAATGGAGCACAAGAAACTAAGACAACTGCGCTAATGTCCATCATCATCAAGTTGCTCACAACCAGAACATCTGAAAAGCAGTCAGTCGAATCACGACCTGCCCTCAGCACATCCTTCTCAGCACTTCCTCTCCAGAGCAGCCTACTCTTCTTTCTTTGGCTTTTTCTCCTTTGCTCCAACTACACTGTTTTGTAAATAATGTTGTGATGGATATGAAATGGAAATGTGTAATAGATTTTGTGAAATAGGAATAAATTTTCCAAAAGGAAGGGGAACTAGGGATGGGGCAGGGAGAACGGAAAAAGAAAAAATGAGAAAAGAAAGATGAAATGCCAACAAAGCTTTGAAAATGAAGAGGTAAAGTGGGGTTGAAGGGAAGGGAATAGGAACAAGGAGGAAATCAAGATATATCATGTTCAGGTACAAATTGCCTATAATGAGAGGGATCATTATGCATACTTAAATGAGACTAATAAACTGAATAATAATTGTTATTATCAAGAAATGAACTTAACATTACACAGCTTTAATTACTGATTTCAACCTGTCTGCTTCTGTCAAACAGCAAGGTTGAGAGAATCTTGGCAGTCATTTCTCCAGCTTTTAGGTAAAGATAAAGATTGTTATAAATTAAATCAACACTTACTGAGTGGCTTAGCCATTGACTTTCCTTATGCAACCTTCTTCAACCTTATTCCCATCTTGGAGCAAAGGAAAAAGCTCAGCGAGCAAAACATCCCATGTGACATAACTGGCAAATGCAATACCTGTATGATTTAAGTCCCACATGCTTCATATTACTTAAGGTGAAAACATTTTTTTTATTTTTTTAACATAATTTTTGAGAAAGAAATGCCCTCAATAAACTGGTAATCACGCCCATTACATAACTAGTAAATATTGTTGTTGTTTTCTTTATACACTGTACGCCAACGCTCAATTATTCATCCATTCATTACCCCCTATTCCATAGGGTTTAGACTGGTTCTTGCTTAGTTTAAACCAGTTTGTATGGTACAATATCCTTGCTTGGATTTGTGTGTGTGTGTGTGTGTGTGTGTGTGTGTGTGTGTGTGTATTTGTTAAAAGTAACTGGGCTGAATTGTTCAACACTTTTCTTACATGGATTAAGCATATGACCATTTTTTGGGGTATAATTTTTTTGGTAACTGTAAAAAATATTTCTCCATTTTCAAGAAGTCTCATATAAATATCTCCTCTTACAAGATGAGAATAAAAATCATCTTTTGACCAGATTAAGGCAAAATTGTAGGGCTGGCCAAATTGCTCAGCAGATTAAAGCGCTTTCAGGCAGGTGCAGGGGCCTGGGATTTGATCCTCAGGCCTGTTGTGCTGGCCCCGCCCCCAGCATGTTGAGACAGCAATTGAGACTGGGCGTGGTAGCACGTGCCTGTAATCCCAGCTCTTGGGAGGCTGTAAACAGGCAGATTACTATGAGTCTGATCTAGTAGTGAGACCATGAACACCCTGAAGACCCTTTCCTAAGAAAAAATACAAAAAAAAGGGGGGGGGCGGGGAGATGGCTCAGTGGAATAAGCGCTTCCCTGCAAGTGCAAGGGCCTGAGTTCAATCCCAGGTTCCTCCAAAAACAAAAACAAAAACAAAAAAAAGTAAAATTGTAAATGGCAGAAAAATAAGATGGAAAGAATCTGAGATTTTAACTTATAACTGAACAGATGGGTTCATCAGTTTTTAAGTCACACTATCTCTTGATTTCCAAATTTTTTACCTTCATTCAGGGTTGTATTTGGTTTTCTCTGTGTGTGGTCGTTGCTCCTTACTGTTGAGAACTGTGATCTATCTTAAAGAAAAGTAAATTAAGCTTGATTTTGGAATAATTTAAAATGGAGATCGACCGAGCAAGATGAAGCCTGCCAGACCCGGATAGCCGGAGGAGTAAGCCTAAGGTTGGTGGAGCTTCAGCAAAGTTAGCACGTGAAGAGGAGGCTAATTTTTTCATGGTTACTTTTTTCTCCTTGCTAGGACAAAATACCTGACACACCAAACTAAGAAAATGTTTATTTAGCTCACAGTTTGTAGAGGTTTCAGTCCACACTTGGCTGGCTCCAAGGCACAGTGGCACATGGCAGAGGGCAGCAGCTCATGGCAGTGAAAAACAGTAAAACAGCAAGACAGAAGAGCAAAAAAGGGAGCCACAGTGGTGGCGGCAGCAGCAGCAGCGGCAGCGGTGGTGGTGGTGGCAGCGGCAGCAGCAGAGGCAGCCAGCAAGCCTCTCTCCCTTTCTTATATTGCATCCAGGCTATCTGCCCTGGGGCAGGTGTGGCACTCACAGTGTAATCCCAACATTGGATCATGAATTAATTACAACCTCTAGAATTTGTCCCATGACTGCATGAGGCTTTGGGGGGACATCTAGGAACAGACCATAAAAGAGGCCAATCTGGCATGCTTTACATTTCTTCTTGCTGTGTCTTGAATGAGTGTCCTTTCCAAAATTCATGTGGAAACTTGGTCCCCTCTTTAGTACCTTGATCCTGGATTGCTCAGCCTCTAGATCATAAAGAAACTTCTATTGTTCAAAATTAATCAGTCTCAGGTATTTTGCAATTGCAGCACAGAGTTTAGACACCTCTGATAAACAACTCCCACATCAATAGATGATAGCAGAGGTGCTACTCTCAAGGATGTGTCCTTTTTTATGCACCACTCTCCCTGCTTCTACTTTCCCTTCTTTTAACTATTTTTCTTATGGGAGAGGGGATTACAAAGGATTTCAAATTGTATTAGGCAAAAATTTAGATTGTATTAGGAGCAGATACTTGGATATATGAAAGTTTGTGGAATGCTTTTGGTAAAGTAGATGAAATGGATGTGGACTTCAAGGATGATGCTATGTAGGCTTTTTTCTGATTTATTTATATTAAGTATTAAGCCCTGAGTTTTATACTTAGCGAGTAAGCTAAGCAAGTGCTCTAGCTCCACCACTGAACTAACTGGGTAATACCTGTATCCTGCACAGTACCTTTCAGATAGTGGATTTTCATTAAATATGCTGAGTACATGAATATATGTACTAAAATTAAAATTAAATTAGAAGACAAACACTTATTTCCCAAGAAGAAACTCCTTTAAAGGCCATCATGAGTAGAAAATGAATCGACAGCAGCAACTTTCTGAAAAACTGTATGATATCACCTGATTTCTTTTTTCTTTGCTTCTGTAGTTACACAAAAGAAAGTTATCCTATCCCAAACTAATGAGTGTATTGTGGCCTGCCACCATGCAGAGACTTTGCCAACACTATGCTCCCCCCATAAAACATGGAATAAATAAGTAAACTTGCATTTATTAAAAGGACCAAACATCCATTGAGCCTTTATATCGTCTCTGATTACACAGCTAAGAATATTAATGTTTTAGAAATCTTAAAATCTTATGAAAGGATATTTATCATTTGTGAAAACTGGCTCCAGTCCTTACTTTAAGTAGTTAAACTTTAACACTTCTGTGGGGAAAAAAAAAAGGGAAAGCAGGAAGAAACAAAGAAGAAAAAGAACAAAAAAGAAAGAAGAAAGGAAAACAAAACAATAACCAAACTATACTTTTAAAAATTATGTATATAATATACATATAATATATATTGAATTTCACTCCCTCCTCCAGAATTCACATAGGCCTTTGCTATGTTAAGGTGAGATAATAATCTACCTCTAGATCCCATTGCATTGCAAAGGCAAAAATTAATTTTCACTCAAATCACTCATTGGCAGTTACAGCCAACCCAAGGCCTTGTCACTCCAGGACCCAGGCTGAAATGCAACCCCTACTTGGTAAACACCTTTCTCTTGGGTCAGAAGAGAGAGTGGTCAAGAGAGCTGGCAAACATGTGTAATAGCTGCACGCTTTGGCTGAGCCATGGTGCCCATCACGCATGCTCATGCATGCTGACCATGGCAAGTCAAAGGCTCCTGACCCCCATCCTGCTACACATTTACTTGCTGTGTCAGGGCAAATGGCAGGAAACCAATCCTATAAGAAAGAGAATAAATATTGGGGATGATAATGTACGAAATTTGTTACCCTGGGAGGAAGATAACTAACATAAAAATTTAAAGAACAGTTGAATTTTTAGTATTTTAGTGTTTCAATGTTGCTTTTTGTTAAGTAGTCATTAAGAACCTCTTTTGTTCCAAGCAGTATTCTGATTGCTTAGTATGTATGAAAGAATAAAACAGAAAAACAACTCTCTAACTTCATGGAACTTACCCTTAAAATACTAAGATAAAATGAACCTAAGAAATAATAATGTGGCAAGAGACATTTTTCTTGGCTTTGTAATTTGGATCTATATTTCTAGGCTATTAGCATCTTGTTCATTTTCAAAACATACCCTGATCATAGCTAGAATGCCTATTTCTGTTGAAAAATCCAGGGTAAAAATGAAAATACAAGTATAAAATAGCAAGGACCAAAGGACAAGCTATGATTTTGTTAGTATCTCCTTTTTAATTATGCAAACATCCCAAGAGTTCCCAAGTATAAAATAAATCAATATTTTTTTGTTCAAGAATGTATGGGTCAGATGTTCAAGTAACTGAAAAGTTATTCTCTTTTATTTTTTTTAACTGTATTTGGTACAGGGTCTCACTATGCAGCTCAGATGCGTTGTGATACTCCTGTTTGCAGCCTCCCAGCACTGGGATTACATGTGTGCGTCACCACATCCGGACTTGGTTGTTGGCTCAGTGTACCCCGGGGGCGGGGATGGCGCAGCATTCGAAGCACCAAAGATTGAAATCTAGTCCCCACGCACTTGCCTAAGCAGGTGCTTAGTCCACTGAGATATCTTGCCCTGGAAACTTATTCTAATTTCATAATAAAATGATAACATTTTAGAACTAGCAGAAACGTAAGAGATTATTCACTAAACATAATCAGTAACTTTCAGTACTGAGTACTAAGTTCAAATATGGTCACATACATTTGTCACTTAATCCAAACTATATGAAGGTGTCAGAAAATACTCTTTTATAAATGAAAGGCATGTAGCAATAACAAGTTACTGTATATGTTGAATGTTGGTTCTGAATTCTAAGCTCATGACTTTTCAGGTTCATATGCAGAAAACATTGCAAAACTTTTATCTTATTAGAGTAATCGGCTTCTGAAGGGTGGAACTATCATACTCAGCAAACTAGAATGTTTCTTCTCTAGTGCCCTAGGCATTGAGCTCTAATCATCTTTCCAGACCTTCCTTTCCATATTGATAAGCTCCTTTTTAAAGCCTTTGTTGTTGACTTTTGACAACAGACCTCAGAGTTTTACCTAAGCTCAGAGTTTATAGTAACTTAATGTTTGTATTTCCAAGAAGCAACTACACCCAACCAAATCACCCAAGTAATAATAATTTATTACCCAATGAGTCTTTGGTTGCTCCCCTTGTAAACTTCAAATGCCCCACTGCAGATTTCATACAGGACAATCAAACAAATTGGCCTTCTTATTATTTCAAAGAGCTATTCCATTCATGTTTTCTAAGTTACAAGGAAAAAAAACCTGTTCTAAGGGTATCTGATCTGTTTTCTTCTTCAGAGAGCCAAGCAACAATACTAGTGTCAGAGGAACCCCAGGCCTAGCCAAGTACAGATGTTCTGAGGCAAATGACATATAAAGGGAATACTTCATTCTCTTCAGAACCCTGCATGGCTATTATCAGTTGATTAAAATGCCAGTCTTACAATCATAACCATGTTTCAGAGTATCTCTCATAATGAGGCAGGCTTAGGACAAGGTATAATGAATCCCCAGGATCCCCCTGCACCCCCTCATGAAGAATCACAACCATACCAACACCTCTGGCATGCACCTTGGCTGCATTGACATGTGGCCACAATATGTGGTAACATTGTATTGTGATGCCCATTGCTAATGCACTTACTTTGCAATGATGTGGTATGTAAGGAAGACCAATCCTCTACTTAACCCTTTGTTCTCTGGGAAGTGCTCAGACTAATATGAGGATTTTTAATGTGATGATTTTTACTCAACACAATCTATTCCCTATGTTTTTATTTATAGGATGGCTAGTAAGAATCATTACATGACATAGTTGTCTACCTTCCTATCAAAGCTTCAATTAATTTGTGTCAACAAATACAAGCATAGGGCTGGGAGATAGCTCAGTAGAATAAGCACTTGCCTGGTAAGTGCAGGGTCCTGAGTTCAATCCCTGGTAATAAAAAAAATAAAAAATAAAAAAAAATACAAGCGCAATAAAGACTGTTTGTACTTCACACATATTCACTTTATTACTGAATATGAGAAAACATGCTGGCGCCGCTCCCCCAAGTTTGCTTCTGTTTCCTACCTCTGCATGATAATTTCCTCCAAGTAACTGGAACCATCAATAATATACTCTATACCAACATAAGAGAGATAGTTAAGTGACGATGGCATCACATTATTCATTTTTGTAACTCAAAACAATTTTTAATAAAAAACAAGAAAATATACTTTACACAGTAACATAAAACAAAACCATGATAATTTTATACCTTTAATATATACATTTGATTGGTCAGAAGTAGTTTTTACATAGAATCACATATCTTGAAGTGAAAGAAGAAATCAAAATTGATAGACTGAACATAGTTAATGTTACAGAATTTTTTAATATATTCCAAAGAATACATATACATATATTAGACTTCCTTTCGGATGAGTATTCTGAAGTAATCAGGCACTGCATAAACCAGTTGTGTTGCTCAGACTCTACTTGGGTTTCTGTCTCTCTTGCTTTTCCTGTGACACCCTACTTAACAACAGGAAATCAATTTCCAGACAGGATTAAGCATGTAGATTCAACTCTATATCCAAGTATCCCTGTCAAGATAGCTAATTTACATTAAAATAAGTCAAATGAATGAAGAAGACCTGTTTCCCAAGTTCAGTGATGTTTTCTTTTTCTGTTCTTTGTAAGGAGGTAATCTGTAATTATTTACTCTCAATCCTATTATTATGTACTTCTCTAACATCTTGGAGTTCTGTTGTCATTCTCTGCTCTAATCCTTGACTCTGCTTTTGGCTTTCATTTGACATTGTATGTACCTTTATAAATTTTCTTTAAAATGTTCTGGAATAGCCAGAATATCACTGAGAGTATCCTGTGTAGTAAAGGAGATACAAACATATCTATTTCTTTCCCTTTATAATTAAGAACACATCTGGGCAGAAGTTGCCAGCAACATTTTCCTGCCAACCCCACCTGGTCTCCCAGTACTTGGAAAGCACCATAAAGTTACCATGCTTCCTGGGCATGCAGTGCAGGGGGGTTGTTGGGAAGATTAATCACAGAGTCTTGTGTGGAGTGGTCCTGCTCTCTGCATTCCAGTGATCTAGCCACATACATGAGCAGATGACAAATGTGGACTTTATTGTTTAATCACAGAACACATCTAATGTCTTCATTTAGCATTCATTGCATACCTAAAACAAATTTGATAACAAAACATGCCAACACCTGCCATCTAGATAAGTTTATTATGAAGATCTAATGCAAAGTAAGAAACTCTATCATAATTCCCAGATTAATGCTCTCAAACTTTCTTTGCTTTTTTCTCAACCTTATTCCCTTAATGATAAGATATGACGAGGAAGAAATTTCTTTATTGCCATCAGTATAGTTTGATGATTTTAATATGAATTGTGCCCCACAACTCACATACTGAGGACTTGATTCCCATTGCTCAAAGGTGAGGTCTAGGGAGCTGACTGGGCCATGAGACTACCAACCTCACCAGTGGCTTAATCCAAGGATGACTGATAAACTGAATGGGCTATCAAGGGGTGGTCCTCAGTTGGAGGGAAGAGGCTATTTAGGGAGTGTCTTTGAGGGATTTATCTTGTCCCTGGCTCCCTCCTCTCTCAGAGATGAAACACTTTTGTTTCATTCTGGTGCCCCACCAGAATGCTCTGCCTCACTATAGTCCCAGAAGAAATGGAGTCAAGTAACTGTGAATGGAAACTTCCAAAGTTATGATCCATAATAAAGCTTTCCTATTTTAGGTTGATTTATATCTGTTATTTTGTTGCAGCAACAAAAAGCTACACAAATAACAAAGCATCCAAAAAAAGAAGAAAGAAAAAGGAATGAAAGACTCTTATTGGGCCGGCAGAATTCTAGTCTTGCAACAGACAGTCAACTCAGGAAAAGAGAAGCTGTTACCTGAAAGGCAAAGTCCACTGGAAAGCTAACTTGTTGTAAATCATTCAGGGATCTGGATTTCTAGCACTCAAATCAGGAAAGTCCTGAGGGGAACAGAACATTGGAAATGATTTCGAGAATACTGTAATCTATACTCTACAAAATTATAGTCCAATGTAGCCTACATGTCCTATGAGCCTAGCTCAAAACTGTGCCATAGGTGGGACCACTCCCAGCCCAGGGACAGCATGGGCCAGACCCTCTCCCACCCCCTCAGGCCGCCCCCCACCACTCCAAAATACCTCCCCCACCCCGCCCACTGTGTAAGAATTTCTGCCGAGTTCCGGGAACCCCCAGACCCAGTCTTAGCCCAGGTCCAGTGAGTGTATGGAGAGCTTCCTGCTACCCTGCGCTGGCAGGACCAGTCCCAGCACAGGCACAGTGTGGGCCAGACCCTCTCCCACCCCCTTGGGCCGCCTCCCACCACTCCGCAGTACCTCCCCCACCCCACCCGCTGAGTAGGAATTTCTGCCACATCCAGGAACCCCCAGACGCAGACCTAGCCCAGGTCCGGTGAGTGTGTGGGAGAGCTTCCTCTTCCCCCTACTTCACCTTGCCCCCTCCAGGCACAGCTAAGGCCTGAAATACATGCCTGGGGTGTAATCCTGCAGCTGCAATCCCTGCAGAGAGTGTAGAGGACCGATCCAACCAACTAGTCCAGGAGCAGAACATCTTGTAACAGGGGCACAACAGGTTCCCCCTCAAGGGAAGCAGTGGAAGGAGCTGAGCACAGCCACCAGACCCAAGCCAGACACAGCTGGATAAGTCTAAACTTTGTAGAGCTGCACCTGAACTTCAGTACGTGCGAAGGTTATAACT
>NW_004524745.1:4984961-5001628 GCF_000260255.1 Octodon degus | reverse complement strand
TGTAAATAGGATCTCAAGTCCGCATCTTGTATAGCAATTAACCACTAAGAAGAATATATGCAGTGTGTTATTTGTTGAAACTGTACTTTGGATTTGATTTGAACCTGTCTCATTGCTGTTTATCAATAAAATTTTGAAAAAGTAAACTGTGGCATACACAGGTCTGAGTTTCCAGTAGGACTGTAAGTAAAAGAAAGCAGACAATCTTTAAAATAAATTAACCCAACAGTATAATTGGATACTGTTGCATGAATCCTCATAGAGAAAACTCTGAGGATACTCTTTCAGGCTAAGTGCTAGCACAGGTGCTATTAGAAATGTTTCCTTTGTTAGTGTTTCATTGAGTAAAATTTTTTTCCTGAGTTTTGAGATGGGCATCTACCACCCATTTCCATGTCAAAGTTCTACAAATATAGCAACATACTTTTCAGCACTGGTACGGTGATTAGCATAGAGTTATTAAGTGCATAGTTAGAGAAGAAGGTCAAATCCCGAGGAAGAGTAATTTATAATTTTTACTGGGACAGATAGTGTTATCTGGTACATTAAAAAAGAGGACTTCCATAATGAGCTGAAAAACATGATTTATTGCTCAAGAGGTTTCTCTCTGCTGTAATAGCTAAATGATATTTCTCAGATGCTAGCTAAAAATTTTTTACATTTTCCAGGCTTCAGATCAAAACTGACATACTGAATTATGTAAATTTATGATTGTTTTATTGAAATGTACAATTTTATAGTGGAAAATGTAGAAATGACTTACTCATAAAAGCCCTTATTTCTACACTGGTTAGCAGTATCCTGCTATAATGTTAACTCTACTTATTGAATGAGTGGCAGGCACTGTCTTATGTATTTATTATCACCAGAGTAAAAATGCAGACAGCCAAAAAAAGAAAAAGCAAGTCCTTAAAGTGTAAGCATCTTGGATGGAAAATAAGGGGAACTGATATATACTACTATTTCTTCCATTATTTAAACAATTGCAGTCCATTCATCAACAAAATGAGGAAGTAGACCAAAAAGATCTTTAAGTTTCTTAGAATTTTTAACATGCTTATTTATTACAATGAGTATAAAGTATGTGATTTCAATTTTGCTTAGAAATGTAAGCATGAATATACTGGTTCCATAGTACTGTGTAACAAACCACTGTAAAAGTTACAGTCCTAAAACACAATTAATAGTTTGAAACTTCAGAATTCATGAGTGGCTTATTAGGGTGGTTCTGGGCCCAAAACCTGGGTGAAGTTACAGTGAGGATATCAGCCACAGCTGCAGTCATCTGAAGGCTTGACCAGGGCTGAGAATCTGCTTCTAGGGAAGGTCACTCACGTACCTGGTAAGGTTGTGCTAGCAGCTGGCAGGAGGCCCTCAGTTTCTCAGCAAGTGACCCACTCTGTAAGTCTGAGCAACCTTACAACATAGCTTTCCTCAGAGCTGGTGACCTAAGAAGGACAAAGAAAATGAGAAATTTCCATGTGTTTTATGATCCAGCCTGGCTACAAGATCTTTCAACGTGAGAATGATTCCACCAAGGAGTACCAGGAGCCGAGAATCACCTGGACAACTGGCACAAATTCAGTAACAGAAAAGAAACTGCCATTATTATATAAAGTAATTAAAAAGTTACATTTAATCTTTTCATGGAGATAGTTTAAAATGACAAGGCATAGCTATATATTTGCCAGAATATTGTAAAGCATTAATTTATTGAATTGAATAATCATTTGTCAGTGATATGCAACCTCTACCACAGTACCCTAGACCAGTGGTGGCAAACCTATGACATGAGTGTTATTCTTCTCTTAAGATAAAAGATGTTAATGTAGGACTTGTGTTTTCTAAACTATAATCTCAATATTCAAGTTTAATTTCAGTGTTGGCACGTTATAAGTAAGTAAGTGGATTTGGAGTTGTGATTTGGGCATCGGTCTCTAAAAGAGGTTCACCATCACCTTGCATTTGCCATTTTTTGAATTCCAAACTGGCACTAGTGTCTTTGGATGCATCTCTAAGTAAAAAAGCAATAGCTATACATTATGATTAAAATGTTTACATTTAAAAATGTAAACAGCAGAAGATATACTGTTATTAATACTCCTTTCTCAATCCAAATAACTACAAAAGTAGAACATTTTGAAACAATTCAGGACATTAAGGCAGACATGGCAGACAAGTAAAGACACAAGAGAGGGCTCCAAGAACTGCTTCAGCAAGTGACAAGAATAATGGGATATGTTTTTTAAAAACTTTTTGCGAAACAAGGGGCATGCTATGAGGGGGATTAATAGCAATTTCTTTTACTGTAACAAACTATGTTTAAAATTTAAAATTCATTGTAGTTTTCCATCACACCTCATAGTTCTCCTCTTTCCTAACGCATGCTCATGAACTTTACCACCAGCTGAATAGCAAACACTCATGGGGAGAAAGGAACTTTGGCCAACTGCTAAATAAAGCATGCTCAAAATCAGCTTTTATGACACCTCTGCCTCAAACCATCACTGCTCAACAGCTGACATATATATCTACTCCAGATTTTCTATTACAGTCTTGGGTCCTTGAACCTTTGATTCACTATCCAGCTGACACAAGAACACAGTTCTGAGTGATGCCTGGCCTGTAATCTCAGCAATCTGAGAGGCTGAGGCAAGAGGTCTGCAAATTCCAGCTCCTCATGAGTAACGCAGTCACTTAAAAAGACCCTCTCTTAAAATTCAAAAATATTAAAAGTGCTGGGGAAGCAAAGGCCTAGCTTCACTTCTCAGAAATAAAAAATATAATTCTGATTGTCAGGTCTAATTTCATAGGGCTACACCACCAATATTTAACGATCCTGGGAAAAGCTAGGCAGCATCCGAGAGCCTCAGGATCCTTACTTAATGTAACCCACACTATCATGTGGCTGGCTGAGTATTTGGTCTTGAAAATATGCTTGCTCAGTACACCCTTCTCTCATCCTCCAACCGCTCTTCAGTGACTTCCCCTCTGTCTTTTCCAAGTCTTGTTGGTCTGGATTATGCCACCTCACAATTTTGAAAACTATGAGCAAATCACTTCACCTCAGTGAAGAAGCTTCCTCATTTATAAAGCAGCATTTTTACTGTAAATCCCTTACAGTTTGATTTTGAAACTATCAAAATATTGGTTGTCGATGCCTTCACAAACTATAAATTGTTGGTTAGAAATTTGATACGCTAATTACCTAGATATTGAAAAGTATTTATTCTAATTATATAAGTAAAATCTGCTTCATATACAATTCACAACACCTTTTTAAATGTACATACAGTAATCAAACTTATTTGTACATACTTCCATAATTCAGAGGTAAAAATTAATAACAATATCATTCCAATCGATTCAGTGTAAGCAAACTTTTTAAAGAAAAAAAAATTTATTGTGGATAATTTTGATTTTTTACCAAAGCATAAGTACTATGAACTCCCACTACGCATTCCCTGACTTCAATCTTACTTCACCTAAACTCAGACTCCCATTTCCAATTATTTTAAAGTAAATCGTCATACATGTCGTCTGTTCAGATGTATCTTCAGAATATAAAGTTCTTTTAAAGCGCAATTACAATACTACCACACACCTAGAAAGTAACCATAATTTCTTAATATTATCAAATATCCTCTCGTCCCTTACAGAACGCTTATCAAGTTTCTTCCGGCAGGAAGGACCGAGCGGAAAGCGCAACTAACTAACACGTTCGATACTTTGACTGACGGAACCCAATATCGCCTTCTTGCGGGCTCCGTAGGGAGCTCTTTTCACGTTGCACTTGGGCCAGTCTGCGATGAAGCGATTGGCGGTGACTACCGGAAGTGCCTGCGAATCTCTAACTCGCGGAGAGTTTTTTTTTCTTTTCCCGAGACGTAGTGAAGGGCTGAAACGCGGTTTCCAACCTGAAGGGAGCTAAGGGTTGGGGCGGCGGCGGAGATGGAACGCGGCACGGAAGGCCGCACGGCCAGCGCGCTCTTCGCGGGGTTCCGGGCCTTGGGGCTGTTTAGCAATGATATCCCACACGTGGTGCGGTTCAGCGCGCTGAAGCGCCAGTTCTATGTAACGACCTGCGTGGGCAAGAGCTTCCACACCTATGACGTGAGTGGTTTCTCCTTCTCCCACTTCCCGAGAACCAGCCTCCCCCACTTCCCAGGGCTGTCCCGGGGCAATCCCGCGGCCGCCCGTCCTCTGCCGACGTTTTCCTTTCGCCCCCAGCCCTCCGCGCTGTCACGGCGTCCACGTGCGCGCCGCTGATGGTTCAGCTGGCGACGGGTTTCCGAGGCAGCCCGGGCAGGGGGAAAGTACTGCACCGTGCAGATCGCCGCGGTTAGTGGCACTGTGTTAATTGCTTAGTATTAGCCTTTCCCCGAAGATGTAAACACGAGGAATCAAGTTCCCTCGCTCTAAAGGCCTTGCAGCTGGAAGGCTTGCAAGCCATTTATATGGGTAGTTGATGACGCAAACTGCCTGGGAAATTTGAATCAAAATCTACCGGGAGAACTAGGGTGAGATTAAGATTTATGGCTTCACATTTGCGTATCAGGCACAGTGTCGTTACAAGCTTTGCAGCAGTTTCTAAGAGGTTACGTTATCTTGTAGCACTCCTAAGTAAAATAAAAAATAAAATTTCTTAGAAAAATTAAGGCGTTGGTCAAGACCTCCTACATGTTAATAGGTTTTGTTTTTCTTTTAACAGCATCCTGTTATTGAAATAGTCTCTTTGTTTTCTCCAAAAGAAAATTGGCAGTGAAAGTTAATATGCCAGTGTTAGTTAAGCACTTTTGGGGGGAAACACGCTGTAGAATTGTTTTCCTTGAAGAATTGTCAAAGTCAAATGGGTTATTAGAAGAGCAGGGAGTTGGGAGGCAGTTGAGTTACTGTGAGAGGAAAGTGAGAGTAGGGAGAGGTGAAGAGCAATTGGATTTCTGGAAGTCTGAATGAGTGACATTGTTCATGTGGGCGTATTTGCTGGTTCAACCATTCACCACGTTGTTCCTTGCTAGCAGACATCTGGATTTGCTAGCTTTATTCCAGAGACATAACTTCTCTTAATTTTTTTGCTTTAAAAAGTTCTTGAATCTTTGGTATGACATCTCTTCTGATACTCAGCTGTACACAAACACATTTTGCCCTTGCTTTTTCCAAAGAAATTCAGGGGTTAGGAGAGTAGCATATTTATATAAAAGTATCACTATTTACTTACCTCTACATTGAAAGTTAACATAAAAAATGGTTTTTAGGAATTAACATTGATGATACACTTTTAAATTTACTGTTAGCATGACATCATGGCATACAAACAATTATTGCCTAAGGACTCTATATACTAATACCAACCAATCATTTTATGTCTGACATTGAAAATAATATGGGAGAAAAAGTGACATTGATGAGGTCAAATTACTGATTTGGTCTATAAGTGCTCTGCCTTATGGCCATGGCTATTGTACTGTGTAGAGCCAGATTTCCTACAGATTAGGTTTTTGTACAGATAAATTAGCCAACTTGTAGAGAGGTGACAGTGGTGGTTATAGCAGCTGCCATTTCCTGAGCATTTACGATATGACTGGTTCCATTCTATTTTACACACATTTATAATCCCATTGAATTTTCATAGTTACATAAACTACATAGCTGTTTTAATCCCTGTTTTACAGATGAGGGATTTAAAGAAAAGGAAGTTGAGTAACTTCCTTAGGGTTGCATAGTTTGAATAATACATACATACTGGAATCAGCAAATTATAATCTGCAAGCCATTCTAGCCCATTATATTTATATGACCCAGGAGTTATGAATGATTTTGATATTTTTGTGAAGATTGGGAGAATCAATATTACACAGCATGAAAACAATACAATTTTAGTGTCTGTAGATAAAAGTTGATTACAATACACTTGTACATTTATTTATTTTATGCATCTGCTTTCATGTAACAATGATAGGGTTGAATAGTTGTGAAAGACAAGTTGACCCACATAGCCTAAAATATTTGTTCTTTGCCCCTTACAGAAACTGTTTCCAACACTACTTGATAAAATTGTTGAAAATATAAATTTTCCTAATGAGTATTAGGGTCAGTGAGTTTTTTTGGAAGGTCAAAGGAGACAGTTTATGTATGAGCTTATACCTTAATCTTCAGGCATTATGTTATTAAACTGTTTTTGTTGATGAGAACTTACTTTTTTTTCTTTTTGTAAACAGGTTCAGAAACTTAGTCTGGTTGCAATAAGTAAGTGTGAATTTTGTTTTGAATTTATGTGTATTTACTATCTTCACTTTTTTATTGTAACATAGGAGAACATAAGCCCGAAGAGCAAAAACAAAAGTCCAGGACAGGGTCTTCAGATTGTATTTCAGTTTCACAGTATTGACTTGGAAAAGTACAACCTAGTTCTTTTTTAGGATGTCCTTCATCTGAATTTTTCTGGTGCTTCCTTATAATTAGATTCAGAACATGTGTATACTTTAGCAGGAATAACAAAGAAATGATGCTAGCTTGTCATTGAATTATATCAAGAGACACAAGTAGTTGGTTTATTCTGTTCCTGATAGTGATAACTTTGATAGTTTCATTAAAGTGACGTCTGTCAAGTGGCACCATTTTATAGTTGCTGTATTGTCTGATATAGTTCATAAGTCTCTTGTAAGATGCATTGAGATTATATAAATATCCTGTTACCCTTCAAAGTTTCTTTTGCTGCTCTTAGCATGTAGTGATGATTCTTTCCTGAATCAGTGATTAGTATGATGATTACTAAATAGTAACTTTTGTTTTTAGCATTCCTTCTCATGTGGAGAGTCTTATATTTGGTTATTTTTTTCCAGTGGGATGGAAATTTATTTTTTTGTACTATTTAGTAAGATAAAGGACTTGCCAAAGCTAAGAGGTAACTAGTTTTACCTTTACAGATGAGGCTTTGAGAGAAGTACAGGAAATTTATAAGGAATCAAGGAATCTATTGTGTATGTCTGATAAATTAATGTTTTTCTTAAAAGATTAGAAGGCAGGAGCTGGAGAGGTAGCTCGCTGGTCTAAGCAACTGCCTGGCAAGCGCAGGGACCCATGTTCAATCCCCAGTACCGCATGAGCCCCAGAACCCTGGGCCTGCTGTGCAGGCCATTGAAACCTGGCATGGTGGCACACGCCTGTAATAACCAGCACTGGGGAGGTTGAGACAGGAGGATCACTACAAGAGTATGAGCAGCATAGCAAGACTGTATCAAATAAATGATTTTTAAAAAGATTAGGAGGCAGATTTATAATGTAAGTAAAATAAAAAAGTGAGTGATAAACCTATGAAAGTATTATGGAAACTAAATCTGAACATGAAATATGCTGTATAAAAACACTTAAGACCATCCTCTACTACTAACCACCTATCTCCAACAGAAAAGGACAGTTTGTCATATTAGTGAGAGAAATGAAATTATATCCTATGAGAAATGACTAGAAATGATAGGCATATTTACCTTGGAGAAGACTGAGTGAAAACCATGTGTCTTTAATTACTTTAAGAGTCAAGATGTAGAATACCATATGAAATTTCTTTTGAGTTGGTCCAAAGGGTAGAGGTGAATCGAGGTCTTGATTTACTTTTAAATTTTATGTGGAGTTATTGGTGAACTTTATGTTCTTAAAGAGTCACATGAAGACTGCATGCTCATCTCCAAATACTTCCGAAAGGTTTTTGTTTCTTCAAAATTGTATACATCTACAAATCCTCCACATGTATAATATTGAAGTGAAAGCTCTAGCTTTCATTATTATTAAAGTCCATATTTTCATGTTGTGACCATGAAAGTGCATAACATTTCTGTTTCTTTCAAGGTCTTTACAAACTCTTGTTTTACACTTTTTCTAGGTAATTCTGTTCCACAGGATATCTGCTGTATGGCAGCTGATGGAAGGCTAGTCTTTGCTGCTTATGGGAATGTTTTCTCTGCATTTGCTCGTAATAAGGAGGTTTGTATCACTGAACTATGATTTTTTTTGTAGATATTTTTTATTTTTTATATTTTTTTTGCCTCTTTTTAAACTTTAGTACAAATCTTCTCATTGAACTAAGAGAAAATAGCTGCATATATATCCTATTTTTGTATATACAGGTGTGTATATACATATATATATATATATATATATATGTATTTTCCCCCCACTACATAATGGTCCTTCCTTTATAGTCTCCTTTTTAGTTTAGTTTTGTCAGGGATGGGTATTCCATTGTCATTCAAATATTGTAGGTGTGTGAATTCAGCAAAATAATCCAATATAGTCCAGTAGTTCATAATAGTAGTGGGTTATCCACGGAACTGGAAAAGTCAGAAGTTGTTGACTTTAATCCTTTTATGACTCAGCATATTAATATGGCTTTACTTTTGTACCTCATGTTTATACCTTTATGCTGGGTGGTTAAGACCAAGATAAAGCAAGACCCATTTAAAAAAATGTAACTTTTGTATTGGACAAGGTCAGTCAAATCCCCTCAGATTTACCCTGGAACCATGTATAGCAGTTTGTAGATCCTTTGTCAGTGTCAGCGATGTGGATGAGTCACAGCCATTGCTTGACCAGTTTGCTCTCTGAAAGCCTGAGAGACTGTTTTCTCTAGGTGACTCTCCTTAGGCCCACTATATATTGTCAAACACTTTCCTCTGTGGCCCTATAATCTCTTTGAACAGATAACTGCACCGAGGATAGCAATATGTAATACTAGGGCTATGCTTGGAATCCCTGTCATTCTGGTCTTCTAAATGCATACTGCATCTAATCTCATGTCAATTATTGCTGTACTCTCTCTCTCAAGTAAATGTCTGTTTAAAAAAAATGGTAATAAAGAAAACAAGACAAAAAAATGTCATAGGACTGTCCTGCTACAATGTTGTATATGGTTAGATTTCTAAATTTCTGTGTAAAAATGTGTAATTGCTTATTTTTATCACATTTTATAGGGATTTAAAGTTTAGTATATCAACAGTTGTTGGAAAATACCTGTTTCATGTTATGTCTAAGGCATTTGATATTCAGACAGATAGTGATGTTAAGCTCAGCTGCCTATGTTATAGGGTAATACTATCATTAAGCTTCTCTTCTGGAGAATTAACAACTTAAGTTTGTAGACCAAAAAATTTGAGAAAAGGCAGGGCTACAAAGATAGCCAATATTTTGGCCCTGGCCAATAAAGGTCAGTGAGGACTCAGGACATAAGAGAACCTTTACTGAAATATCCTGTAACTCAGTGGTTTCCCAAATTTTTTGTTCAAGGAGATTATGAATTATACGATCTTGAACAGGTTTTCTTCCTAATTTTTACTCAGTTTTTTGGAGGAAAAAATTGACTTCACCTATATATGTATATATACACTTACACTTGCACGCATGCATTATATGAAGAGACTTCATGAGTATACTGTATGTACAGGATGAGTCATGGCCATTGCTTGATCAATTTGCTCTCTGGGAAAGCCTGAGAGAATGTCAGGACTAGGGGAACAGTAGGATTAGGGGAGCCTCAGTGGCTGTCAACTGTGGGGAACTGTTAAGCACCCATGGCACTAATGGATAAAGGAAAAGAAATTGTGTTTTTACAGCATGATGAGAACTGAATCCATGGAAGATGGATATAGTTATGGAGAATCAACTACTGGTAGGGTATCCTGTGTCAAAGCAGAAATATAGGAGAAGCACTCCACATCCCCCTCCCATCCATCTGGAGGCTAGCTGGTAACAGAATTTGTAGAGGTCAGCCTTCTAGAACATGCCATTTCTTTCTGGTGCAGGGAGTTACATTGGTTGAACTGGGTAAGGAACCTATGTGTATGTATATGCCTCTTGCCTAACCTCAGTAGGGGTGCCGCACCCTTAGAGGTCAATCTAAGGACTAACATATCTCTGTGGTAATTAGTCTATGCCTTACTTCCTTATTACTGCTCTTTCTGAGGCAGCAAAGAATATGCCTGGGCTCCTTGCTATTTAGACTACATTTCTTAACATGAACATTTTTAGGAGTAGCATGCTTTCTGGATAATGTAACTAGTACTATATGGTACATGAGTAATAATATGGAATTCTCTTAAACTTTGACTTGTAGGTAGTACATACCTTTAAGGGTCATAAGGCAGAAATCCAACTTTTGCAACCCTTTGGGGATCACATTATCTCTGTTGATACTGACAGTATTCTTATTATTTGGCACATATATTCAGAAGGTAAGAGTTAACCAACTTATTTTCTTTCCTTTGGATAGTATATGTAAAATTAAAAGTAAAAGATGTAGCAAATACAATTTGTATGCCAGAGGTTTCACATGTAAGCCATTAAAAAGGAAGAAAAAATATTCTATGTTACATGTAACCTGTGTAGTGTGTTCATCTCAACTAGAACATTTTTTTTTTCCATTTTCCTTTATTGTTCTCCAAGATTTTTTTTTTTTTTTTTCTCTGTGGAATGAATTTTTTTTGTCTTTTTTTGAGACAGGATCTCACTTTGTAGTATAGTTTGGCCTTGAACTCTTAAATAGCCTACGCTGGTTTTGATCCTCCTGCCTCAGCCTCCTGAATGCTGGGGTATAGGCATGGGCCACCACATCTAACATTTGAAATGAATTTTGATACATGTTCATACTGTTGTAATCTTGAGTATTTTCAAGTTCTAGTAAAGGGAGATTATAATAGTGAACTTGAAGATACTGTAATCTAAAGGAAAACATGTATCCTTTTTGAAATGATACAAAGATTGTATTTTCAAAGATTAGGACTAATCTCCAGCTTTCTTTACTAAAATACTGGAGGTCCATCATGAATTAAATCTTTTAAGTTCTTTTTTTCCCCCCAGGTATCAGGGATCAAACTTAACGTTGTGCTTGCCAGGCAGGCACTTTTAAGTTCTTTAATCTGTTTACATTTTTAGTTGAAATTATTGCTTTATTATCTGTTGTTCAATGTATGTTTATTTTTAGTAAATTATTTATAGTTTTAATTGAAATTAATCACTTTGTTCAACATAGTATGTTTGTTTTTAGCAAACATCCTAGAGCAATGATGGCAAACTTTTTAGAACTTTCATTGATACAAACAGCCTGCTGTGGCACATGTGCCACAGGTTTCCAACCACTGTCCCAGAGATTATCCTTAAAGGAGTCAATCTATGGTTTTATTCAAATTAAGAACCCCTCCTCCCCCTTGTTTTGTTTTGCTTTGGTTTTTCTCAAGTAGGGAGATTAGAATTCTAGAATTATTCTCTATGAAGATGAATGTTAAAAGGCTGAATGCTGCTGGAGCTGTACCTCGTTGGTAGAGTGCTTGCTTAGCATGCACAAGGTCTGGGGTTAATCCCCAGTACTGTTCTGTTTTTGGTTGGTTTGGTTTGGTTTGGTTTTTGCCTTTATAAGGGTACAAGATCATACTGTAAGACCCAGCAGCTTCTGTTGAGTGTGAATGCGTTTTTCCTACTGTTAACAGTATGCTGTTTTGTAAGAGTTTTAAGAAGTTTTTTATTTTTTAGGAAATTATTACTGTACTTGCTGTGCCACTCCCTACTTCATAGTTCTGTTCCTGTCCTCTATTAGAGATTCTTCTATGGAAATGTATGAGAAGCGCCATTCGTGGTTACACTGAGATTTGGCTCTTAACTTTTTATGGCTTCGAATGGCTCACCAAGTTTTCCAGATACTTGGCTCTTGACAGAGCATTCACTCACTCATGTGTCTTAATTGTGAGATTATTAATGCTGATCCCAAGGGTCATGTTTTATCCTTATTTTTCTTTTCTGTGAAGCAATTTAAGGCCACCCAGATAGCTCAGCAGACTAAAGTGCCTGATTAGACAGGTGCAGGGACCAGAGTTCAGTCCTGGTGTGCCTTGCCTGCCCCACCCCCAGGGCTCACTGAGAAGGCAAATGAGACTGGGAGTGGTGGCAAGTGCCTGTAATCCCAGCGCTTGGGAGACTGAAAACAGGAGGATCACTGTGAGTCTGATCTGTGTAGTGAGACCCTGCTGACCCTGTGCTAAACATGTAAAAAAAAAAAAGAACTTTATAATTTTTGACAGTCGTAAATTACATTTAAAGGTGTTTCCCATCATATCTGTTTCTTAAGGAATATTGATAGGTTATGTTATAAATATTTGCTTTCTATTAACATATGATTCTCTTACATGATACACTTTTTTTTTTTTTTTCCAGTACTGGGGATCAAACTTGGGACCTTGTGCATGCCGGTCAGGCGCTTATGCCATTGAGCTGTCTGCCCAGCCCCATGATCCACTTTTTATTTTTGATATAGGTGCTGGTGAAACAAGCATTCTTATGTGATATACATATAAGTGATAAGCATATAAGTATATTAAACATTTTAAACTATTTTGTAAAAATAATTATTTGTTATAACTTTCACTTTTGTAGAGGAATACCTACAGTTGACATTTGATAAATCAGTTTTCAAAATTTCTACAATTTTGCATCCAAGTACCTATTTGAATAAAATACTTCTGGGCAGTGAACAAGGAAGCCTGCAGTTGTGGAATGTTAAATCAAAGTAAGCACTGTATTTAAAAAATAACATTGGAAGTTCTTACCTTGTCCTTACCTATCCTTCCTGAAACATTCTTAAGTCTCAATTCTCCCTGCCCTTCTATGTTTATTTGGAGCCTATCAATAAATGTGGCTGGTTTTAAAATTGTTCCTTATGGTATCACCTATTCAAAAACTAGCATGTGGTGTTGGCACATGATAGGCAGCTTTAAAAGTACTAAAAAGTGTTCATTAATGGCCCATTAACTGGAAAGAATCTGTATAGCTGTAGAAAAGACTGTTGTAAGAGAATGTTAAAAGACTGTCATTGGACAGCATCTGATTTTTGATGAACTAAAAAGGAAAGAGCTAATAAAGCAGATAAGCAATAATTTAGTGTTTGCATTTAAAAATAGTGTTTTGGGAAAATACCCTTCATCATAAACTATCAAACTATAAACTATGATAAATATCTGCTAGTGTTTTTGATGTAGATCATGTAGCATTAAATATTTGACTGCTCAAATTTCTTTTCCAAAAGTCTTACAAATTCAAAAAGAAAACTTTTAATGTTTATTTAAATTCCTAGTGTTGAATCACTCATTTCAGCTTATTTCAACAAATGCCATTGACTGCGTACTGTATGCCAGACTCAGGGATATCTACTGTAACTTAAAGTTATTTATTTAGGTTATTCATCTTTGTTATAATTAATCCACTGTAAAAGTTTTGAGTAATCTGGCCCCATTTGCAAAATTTAATATAGGGCCTGGTACTCTATTATTGCTGATTATTATTTTACTGATTGTAGATATCTCTGCTCCATACACTTATAATTTATCATTTGTATTTGAATCTGAACCAGTAAACTCACTATTGTCAAAGTCATTCATGTAACACACAAGTACTATTTTGTTGAAGGATGATATGCTGTATTTGCTTTGGTATTGATGTTTCTAGAAAAATATTACAGGAAATAATGAGATCTGCCTATAGTCCAAGACTTTTTTATTATGGTATAAATAAAATGGTATTTTTATTCATGTAATTTTTCTTCTACTTGAATAATTTTGGGGGATTGCTGTCAGGAATCAAACTTAGGACCTTGTACTTGGCAGGCAAGATCTGTGCCTCTGGCCTATATCACTGACAGTTTTTTTTAAAGAGGTACTATAGGGTAGCAATTTGTAGCCTCGTATCTGGAATGTGTCTGGATCCTATTACTTGTGTAACATTAGCTTGTTTTGTTCAGCTTTCTCAGTTCCATTTTCTGGAAAATAAGGGTAATATTTACCTTATGGAATAATTTTGAGTATTACATTAGTTAATACATGTTTTATGATACTATGTGATGGAGCAACTTTTCTTACTTCACTTTTTAATATATATTTTTGTTTTCCCTTTAAAAAAAAATATATCAACTATTTTTCTTCTTGTAGTAAACTTCTGTATACATTTCCAGGATGGAAAGTTGGAGTTACAGCTCTTCAGCAGGTTAGTAATTTTCTGTTAAAGAAGAAGGTAAGTAGTGGAGTATTTTAAGTTCAGGGATCAGCATATTTTTAGAGCTAAAGGCAAACTAAAAATATAACTTGGTTTAATTACTTAGCAATTATACTGAGAAAATAGAACTTGGGAAGTGCAATTGAAAACAAAGAATGATACCTCTGCCTACAAAATTTTTTGGAATCTTCTGTGCTTAGAATTGTGCCCTACACCTGTGGTAGCTGTGAAACTTTGCTTATGAATTGTTTTTCAAGCATGTAATTTAGTACTTCATGACTTTAGTAATGCAATTAAAACTATAGGTCATACAGAGAAATTTGTCAGGAAATTGAGATTTGGAACTTGAAATAATTGGGCCCAAAATATTAATGTTTATTCAATGGTAGACTCTTTGGGAAATAACTTTTTTTGTTTTTTAGTCAGTAAAATATGTATGAATGAAAGAATGCCGATAGAAAACGTGATGTAGCTGTTGGTGATATACAGCCATTATCCCTTATTTTTTCTGAATATCCATTGCCTACACCTAAATGATTTATTTGCATTCCCTCATTTCCTCTCACTGCCATCAACCTTGCTGTATTTTTGCCTTATCAAAAAGAACTTAATAGGATGATTTTGTCCTTTGAAGGTGAGTCATCATTGATTTTAGGGTCTTTAACTTCTACATAG
The DNA here is from genome assembly GCF_000260255.1 of Octodon degus. Classification (NCBI taxonomy): domain Eukaryota; kingdom Metazoa; phylum Chordata; class Mammalia; order Rodentia; family Octodontidae; genus Octodon; species Octodon degus. Next base: position 4,986,928 of record NW_004524745.1, on the reverse strand, counting down.
GGTCTCACATAAAATAGGCATTTGGTGTCAGAATAGTGAAAATTTTTTTACCTGATTGTCTTCAAATTATATTGGACACTCATCTTTGTTAAAATAGAGAAATTCATAATAGAGCCTATGTGTTAAACCATGGTAGTTATAGCACCACTATCATGGAACATTAGTGCTAGAAGAAACTAGTTGTGCAACCTTTTTAACTTTCAGCATATTTTGCAGGTTTGTCCTATATGCCTTGAATAAACATTCACTTATTTTGTGATTGACCCCTTACAGCAAGTCTATATATTTTCTGTTACTGGTCTCTTATTTTTCATCCAGTCAGTGATCTGTAATGATTTCACACATAAACTTCCTTTTTTTTTTTTGTTTTTGCGGAACCAGGGATTGAACTCAGGCCCTTGCGCTTGCCTTATTCTACTGAGCCATCTTCCCAGCCCCATAAACCTCCTTTTTTGTGTGACTGTTTTGTTGCCAAGTCAGCTTTATTTGTAGGTTGGGAGATGTTGAGTGGCAGAATTGTAGCTGGGAAGCAATTGGAAAAGTCATTCTGAAATGCGTCCTTGTTGAGTAGCAGTTAAAGTATGCTAGAATAGTCATAGTTATGGAGCTTTTTGAGGGTTGTTTTTTTTGTTTGTTTGTTTGTTTTTTCAATTTTTTTTTATTTTAGGGAAGGGTCTACAGGGTGTCACTATTAGATCGTAGTGATCTGCCTGTTTACAGCCTCCCAAGAGCTGGGATTATGGGCATGCACTACCACGCCCAGTCTCAATCACAATCTCAGCTGCCCCAGGGGTGGGGCCAGCATGGCTGACCCAGGGATCAAACCCCCAGCCCATGCGCCTGCTTATAGGCACTTTAATCCACTGAACTATTTGGCCGGCCCAAAAGTTGAGGGAGTTTTTTTTTTTTTTGGCTGGCTCAGGCTGCCTTAAGGGCAGGTCTGGTAAGGCATGTGGAGCTGGGGATCAAACCTCAGTATCTTGCCACTGAGCTATTTGGCCAGCCCAGTTGTGAAGCTTTTTGTTACTTTTAAGAAGATGTTTTGCTTCTTTTGATAATACATAAGTGATAGTGCATATCATCAAGATTATTAAAGCTTTGTTGCTTAAGAAAATAAAAACCTGAGTAATTTAATTTTCAGGCACCAGCTGTGGATGTTGTTGCCGTTGGTCTTATGTCAGGTCAGGTCATCATTCACAACATTAAATTTGATGAAACACTAATGAAGTTTCATCAAGACTGGGGACCCATTACTTCAATTTCATTTCGCACAGGTAACTATAAAAGTTAAGAATAATTGAAATGCTTTAAACTTCATGAAAATCTTACCAGATACTTTCTTGTAGTTTAATAGAAGTTAATAAAATACTGTAGGTGAAGGAACATGGAACAGTTATTGGTAGTATTTTCTAACTTTATTATAAATTAAAAGAGGGGATTATCAGGTATAGTTGTTTGTAAGTATGTTTTTCTTACCCTGTTTTATTTTAATAACAGATGGTCATCCAATAATGGCTGCTGGAAGCCCATGTGGCCATATTGGACTCTGGGATCTAGAAGATAAAAAATTGATCAATCAGATGAGAAATGCACATTCTACAGCAATTGCTGGGCTGACTTTTCTCCACAGAGAGCCACTTCTCATCACAAATGGTGCTGATAACGCTGTCAGGGTATTACAATTATTTTTGTTCCTTTCCTAGCTCATTTGTGCTGCACTTTGGTTATTATAAGTCTGCTTTTTTTTTTTTTTTTTGTCCACTTTTTCTTTAATGCAGAAAAAACCCTATTTATTCATAAATTACAAAATACACAAATATTCATTACACAAAACAGCACATTGCTCAGTACCTGGGAGATTGAGGAAGGAGGATCACAGTGAGTTTGAAGCTAGCCTGGGCTACAAAGCGAGACCCTGTCTTTTTTTTTTTTTTTTTATTGAGAAATAAATATGAATGAGACAGTTT
>NW_004524745.1:4981935-4983286 GCF_000260255.1 Octodon degus | reverse complement strand
TTTAATTTCGTTCTCTGAGAAGTGTGTGTTCATCTCAGATGCCCATTTCTGGATTGGGTCCTTAAATTTAGGGGCCCTGATGTTCTTTAGTTCTTTATGAATTCTAGAGAGCAGACCTTTGTCTGAATGCTTATTAGTTAAGATTTTTTTCGATGTTTGTGGGTTGTCTTTTCACTTTGTTGATAATTTCTTTTGACTTGAAAAAACTTCTCAATAAGAGGTGATCCCAGTTGTTAATTCTTTCAAGTATTTCCCATGCGATTTGGTTTCTGTTCATGAACTCTTTGCCTACCCCTATGTCTTCAAGAGATCCTCCTACATTCTCTTCTAGGAGATTGTTTCTGTTTTAATGTTCAGTTCTTTAATCCATTTTGACTTTAGTTTAGTGCATGGTGATAGACCTGGGTCAAGTTTTAATCTTCGGCTTGTAGAAAGCCAAATTTTCGAGCACCATTTGTTAAAGAGACTGTCTTTTCTTCTAGTAAGTGTGTTTGGCCCCTTTGTCAAAGATCAGGTGGCTGAGTGCATTCCTAGAGGCCTCTGCATCTATTAGTCTACTCTATTGACCCTAAGGTCTATTTTGTTGCCAATACCATGCTGATTTTATTACAGTAGCTTTGTAGTATAATTTCAAGTCAGGAATTGTAATGCCTCCTGCTTTGTCTTTGTTGGCCAGGATTCCCTTTGCTATTCTAGGTCTTTTTTGATTCCAGACAAATTTTAGGAATAATTTCTGTAGGTCTGGGAGTATGTTGGTGGTAGTCTCATTGGAATTGCATTAAATCTATACAACAATTTTGGGATATGGCCATCTTCACGATGTTAGTTCTTCCTACCCAGGAGCAGGGAATATCTTTCCATTTTCTGAAATCCTCTACTATCTCTTTTTTCAAAATACTGTAATTTTCCGTGAAGAGATCTTTGATTTATTTAGTGAGATGAATTCTCAGGTATTTCATTTTCCTCAGTGCTGTTATAAAAAGTATTGTTTCCCTAATTTCCCTCTCAGTGTGTTTGTTATCTGTGTAGAGGAATGCTATTGACTTTTGGATATTGACTTTATATCCTGCTATGCTACTGAATTTGTGTATCAACTCTAGTAGCTTCTTAGTGGAGTTTTTTTGGGTCTTCCAAATAAAGTATCATGTCATCTTCAAACAATGATAGTTTCACTTCTTCTTTACCTATTCTTACTCCTTTTATTTCTCCCTCTTGTCTAATGGCTCTAGCTAATGATTCCAGAACTATGTTGAAGAGGAGTGGTGATAGAGGACATCATTGTCTTGTACCTGATTTGAGAGTAAAAGATTTCAGTTTTTCCCCATTGAGAATTATATTAGCCATTGGGTTG
>NW_004524745.1:4978902-4981835 GCF_000260255.1 Octodon degus | reverse complement strand
CCCAGCTCCTTACTGTTGTTGCCCTTGGAGGTGGGCCTGCTGTACACCTCTGGTAAGATGATCTGTTCCTGGATTAGCTATGTGGTTTTGACCCTAGTCTCTCTGCATGGACTTTAGCTGCAGAGTTTTACCTCAAGCCTGTATTCTAGGTCTGGGCTGGGTCTGGATGGGTATGAGGAGTGTGCGCGAGAGAGCCCAGAAGCTCTCCCACACACTCACCAGTGTTGTGTTTTGGTGGGTCTGCAGGACTCCCAAGAGTGCGGCAGAAGTACTTATTCAGATGGTGGGCTGTGCTGGGTCTTTCCAGGTGGGGGAGGTCCGGATAACAAGGGCAAACGCCTCTTACACGGCGGGCACAGGACAGAGCAGAAGCTCTCCCCCACACTCACAGGGCCTGGGGTTGGTTGGATATCTATAAGTTTGCTTTAACACATCAGTCTTGAATGTAAAAAAAGAAAAAAATAGAGAAGAGGTACTGATAATGATTGCAATGAAGTAAGAAACAATTGCAATTTATTTTTCCCACCTGCAGTCCAGGGTCAGTGATCCGGTAGGCACTACCCAATGCCAGTAGTGATTTCTGTAGTAGCTTAACTAACTGCAGATCAGATAGCACATGGTAGAAAAATGTTGCCATTTTATTTCTTGGCAGATATGGATATTTGATGGGCCTACCGGTGAAGGCCGACTTTTGAGATTCAGAATGGGACATAGTGCCCCTCTTACCAGTATCAGATATTATGGACAAAACGGACAACAAATCCTGAGTGCAAGTAAGTTTCTTCCATCTATCATTATTATTTAAGTATTGAGAGGTAGAAGATCAGGTTTCATTTGGTGTATTACACATTTTTAAATTGAGGTATTTCCTGAAATGATACTGAACTGTAACGTTGGACTTTTTGTAGAACCTAATTTTATAAGATCTGTGATTAACTCGGATTCTTGTTTTGATGAAGTCTAATTAGGAATTTCTATGTGTATGTATAGGCCAAGATGGAACTCTTCAGTCATTTTCCACAGTACATGAAAAATTCAACAAGAGCTTGGGACATGGTAGGTCATTTGCCAGATAGAAAATAAGCTACTGGTCACAAAAGAAACATTTTTTAGATTCTTGTGACAGAACTGTGGAGGTTTTAGTACCATAATGTCTTAGATAAAGAAAAAAGTGAATAGAAGAGGTACTACTGATAAAATCCTAGTATTAGAATTGCTGTGAAATGGTGAAATCAGATCACTTAAAAATGTTAGGCATCTTGGGTGATAAAAATGTGCTGCTGCCCACCAGAACACACTGATAACCTAATGTGAGCCTGTAAATGCAGAATTTTAAATACAGAAGCAAAATAATCAAAGCACCAAAATAACTAGTCTCTCTCATTTCTTTACTTTTCTTGCTGTAAAAGGCTCTTACATTATTTTCTTCTTATGGTTTCTAATCTTTGAAAAGGGCCAAATAGCTCAGTGGATTAAAGCGCCTGCAAGCAGGCACAGCTGCAGGGCCCAGGGTTCAATCCCCTGGCATGCTATGCGGGCCCCGCCCCTGGGGTTGAGACTGGCTCTGGTGGCACACACCTGTAATCCCAGCTCTTGGGAGGCTGTAAGCAGGAGGATGACTTACGAGTCTGATCTAGTAGTGACACCCTGAACACCCTGTAGACCCTTCCCTAATACAAAAAAAAAAAAAAAAAACTTTGAAAAGTATATTGACTAAATATGGTTTCCAGGCTAATCAGTAGTCATCTTTTTAATATATGTACTCCCAAAATAATCATCTTTTTAAAGTAAATATCCTAGCCATTCATTTAAGTGCATGCTTCAGATAAAAATTTTAGTCATTTTTTTTAGTTAATGTGTAATAATTTCCTCTTGAAATTACATTGGGAAATTTGATATCTTTTCTTGTTTTTTCATTTATTCATTTTTTTTTTTTTTAATCTTTTTTGTGGAACCAGGAATTGAACTCAGGCCCTTGCGCTTGCCAGGCAAGCACTTGATATCTTTTAAGAGCCATCCAGTCTAAGAGTATGATACATTTTTATTAAAGTTGTCTTTTATAAAAGACATGCTTAAGTGAAGTTTTAAGTTTTCTCTGTGTTGGTTCTATGAATATGATTCCATTCAGTGTTAAGAACTTGGACTTTCTTATGTGATCAGAATATATGGTGATTGTTCAAATTAAACTTTAATGCAGTAAAAGACATTTTTCTTTGATGCCCTTCAAAATACTCCCTTGGCACACACACAGCTCATCATTCTTTCCACTTTCTGAAGCAATTGTGGAAATTCTTACAGGTAGATGTCTGATCAAAACCAGAGAGTCATGTATTTCAGTGCTATTCAATAGAAAAGCAGGCTCATGAAAACATGAGTGTGTCCTCATTCGCCTTATTCCCTGGATCTGATACCATATGACCTCTGGCTCTTCCCTAAAATCAAAATGACCGTGGAAATTAAAATGTTTGGAATCGATTTAAGACCACTTGGAAGCCAGGACAGCACAACTAGATTCTGATGAAAGAGGACTTCCCAAAGTGGCAAGTGCTTCAGAAAGTGTCAAGAACAATGGGGTTTGCAAAGTGAGGGACAATATTACTAGGGAGATTAATGTCAATATGTCTTTTACTGTAACAGTTTAAAAGTATTTAAACATTCATTGTGTTTTTGATCACACCTCCTAGGTGATCAGTGAAACTTACTGATAATTACTTGATTGCTGCTTTTTATTGACTTGATAGTATCATCATGTTATGAGCAGATATTTTGCCAGATCTTCAGTTATTTATACTTCATAAGTTGTTTTTGTTTCTTAATTACATAAATGGAAATAAACAGTCAGTGGTAATAATGATTACATTCTTGTTTTGTTCATGACCTTAATAGGAATATCTTGAATATAGTATTGTGGCAATACATAGGTTGTGAATATA